>NC_084620.1:31065879-31068379 GCF_033978795.1 Nerophis ophidion | reverse complement strand
CACATCCTGGCCCTTTCCTGAGAAAAGAAAATTGGCCGAAAGACGCACAGATATTTGCGACGTGTGCTCACCTCCTGACAGCGAGCTTCAGTATCCTGTAGGAGCCCTTGATGAGGATGAGCGCTTCCTGTCGACTGCCGTAGAGGGCAGAGCCATTTATGTTGATGAGTTCGTCGCCCACTTTGAGCTTCTTGCACTGGGCCACCTTTCCTCCCTCCTCGATCTAGATGGGGGAGACAGATCGACGAGTTAGAGGCCAAAACAATAACGCCACAGCAACACTTCCTTAAAACGCCTTTCCAAACATCCCACATTACATTCCTCTGCAGGGCATGTGTGTATGTGTGCACATCCAGACAGGGTGAGGTCACATTGGTGAGACAGAGAATAGCCTCTCTGTGCATCTAAAACACACACTCTCACAGGTCAGACACCCTTTCACTTTTAAACCCATGTGATGAATTTACTTCATTTGTATGTGTGGATAGTGGCTCGCTGCCCATGATTGTGCCCTGGAAAAATCCGGAAAACCCCATGTTGGCCACAAGCTGTCATTACTCTGCTATCACCTGACATGCACACACACACGCACACGCACTCAACTCTACTTAACAAGAGGCTCTTTCATCGCAAACGCTACCACTCTGACGAGAATACGTATTTGCTCCAACACAGGTGATTAACACACCTCGCTCCGACATTAAGCAGCGGGAGTTATTTGATTGCCGATGTACAGCAAATGTGTGCGACCGTGTGTGTGTGTCAGAGGCAGGAAAGCTGCAAGGCGGTGCCTTTGCGTGGAAAGGCTGTGAGTGAAACCTCACATTAGTGCGGGGTCGAGGCCGAGAAAATGACTACTTCTAGCTTTGAGAAAGTCTGGAGGTGTAGTGTACTGTGTGTACGCGCACATGGATACAAACTATGCGTACATTTGCGTTTCCCTTCACTGTCTTTTTTACAATGGTTTCCAACACCGATCTGAAAGTTTTTAGCTGCTGGTTTATACACACACACATACATACATACATACATACACATATATATATATATATATATATATATATATATATATATATATATATATATATATATATATATATATATATATATATATATATATATATATATATATATATATATATATATATATATATATATATATATATATATATATATATATATATATATATATATACATATAAATAAAATAAAATAAAATTTGACTCTCCAGGGGTAGGGGACCGGGGAAGGGGGTGGATGGGTGTGAGGATCGGTGTATCTCGGCCTGTCAAAATCACGTCTCTACCTCGTCGCTGCCACTACAGCCTTGGGGGCAATAGACTACAGACTGTGGTGACGTAGGCCGGCTTTGTCGCGTGAAGAAGCTTACAATTTTGGTTGTGTTTTCCGCTCCTTTTGCTGAATGGCAATATACGATATATATCTCTATATATTTTCCGTAAAGTAAAAACAAAACAGTCCTAGTTACCCAAGATACTAAAATAATGACTTACAAAGTCAAATTAATGACTTACTGTAAGTAAGCGTTTGCAATAAGCGTTTGAAAAAGAGTTAAAAGTGGGGCCACATGCTGACATATGCTCAACTCCATCCATCCATCCATCCATCCATCCATCCATTTTCTACCGCTTGTCCTTGTTGGGGTCTCTGCTTAATTTATTACAGCATTTGGGAAGCCTGTAGTTGATTTTTATTATGTAAATGTTATATTTTTATCAACATGTGATGGCAGGGACCCTGCCATTAAAAACTCAGCTACTAAATTACTAATGATTAATATGACTATAGCTGAAAAAAATAGTACAATAGCAATAGGAGAGACTATTCATCCCTGAACACTATGGAGTTCATGCAGGCTTTATGATGCAGTTATATTATTATATCAACCATCAGAGACATAAACTCTTCATTAAACATAATGTTGTTTTTTGCTGCTTCAACAAAGCTCAATCGGCACAGAAAAAATTCAAGTGAAATAACTTAGTTTTTAACTGTAAGTCAACATTGCTTGCTCAGACAGACAGGGCTTTGCTGTCCGTAACACACAAACACACACACACACACGGCACAGTGAGCTAACGTTACACTAATAGCTAATTAGCCTTCACCTCAAGGACTACAAGCGAGCTGAGCTGCCGCTTGTTTCTAGAACATCAAAACAGGCTCATAGTGATGTTACTAGTAGTTGACTAGGAGGTGTTTATTATCGTTTGGGGAGAGTCCGCTGCCTTACCTGCTAAAACACCTTTCTGCTCACTCCACGTTACATGCGTTCTGAATACGCACTGCTGATTGGCTCTTACCGCTCTGGGTGTAACCAATCAAATCGTTCTGTGGGTGGGACAATGCTGGGTGCTCCATACACATACTGACAGAGGCAGACGCAGAACTAAGCAGAGCAGCTTGTTAAGACTTTTTTTTTTTGTTAAGATTTTAGTTTAGGCGGTGGCTCTTGAAGAATGCTGTGGCGGTGGTTTAT
>NC_084620.1:31058379-31060879 GCF_033978795.1 Nerophis ophidion | reverse complement strand
GTATCAATTCCTAGATATGGTCGTAATTATACTGAATGCACTGGGCATAATAAACACAACATTATTAATATTGCTACTACGGACAATTTGATCAAAAATTCCCTAAAACAGCCCACAACCTATAATATAGGTTTTTTAAACATAAGATCATTGTCTCCCAAAACGTTGTTAGTTAATGATATCATCAGAGACAACAATCTTAACGTCATCGGTCTCAGTGAAACCTGGCTTAAACCAAACGACTTTTTTGCGCTAAATGAGGCATGTCCTCCTAACTTTACACATGCGAATATTGCCCGTCCGCTTAAAAGGGGTGGGGGGGTCGCACTAATATACAACGAAAACTTTAACCTTAGTCCTAACATAAATAATAAATATAAATCGTTTGAGGTGCTTACTATGAGGTCTGTCACACCGCTGCCTCTACACCTGGCTGTTATCTACCGCCCCCCAGGGCCCTGTTCGGACTTTATCAATGAATTCTCAGAGTTCGTTGCTGATCTAGTGACACACGCCGATAATATAATCATAATGGGGGACTTTAATATCCATATGAATACCCCATCGGACCCACCGTGCGTAGCGCTCCAGACTATAATTGATAGCTGTGGTCTCACACAAATAATAAATGAACCCACGCATCGCAACGGTAATACGATAGACCTAGTGCTTGTCAGGGGTATCACCGCTTCCAAAGTTACGATACTCCCGTATACTAAAGTATTGTCCGATCATTACCTTATAAAATTCGAGGTTCAGACGCATGTTCGTCAAACTAATAATAATAATAACTGCTATAGCAGCCGCAACATTAATACGGCCACAACGACAGCTCTTGCTGACCTACTGCCCTCGGTAATGGCACCATTCCCAAAGTATGTGGGCTCTATTGATAACCTCACTAACAACTTTAACGACGCCCTGCGCGAAACCATTGATAACATAGCACCGCTAAAGTTAAAAAAGGCTCCAAAAAAGCGCACCCCGTGGTTTACAGAAGAAACTAGAGCTCAGAAATTATTATGCAGAAAGCTGGAACGCAAATGGCGCACGACTAAACTTGAGGTGCACCATCAAGCATTTAGTGATGGTTTAATAACTTATAAACGCATGCTTACCTTAGCTAAAGCTAATTATTACTCAAATCTCATCCACCGCTATAAAAACGATCCTAAATTTTAGTTTAGTACGGTAGCATCGCTAACCCAACAAGGGACTCCTTCCAGTAGCTCCACCCACTCAGCTGATGACTTTATGCAATTCTTTAGTAAGAAAATTGAAGTCATTAGAAAGGAGATTAAAGACAATGCGTCCCAGCTACAACGGGGTTCTATTAACACTGACACGATTGTATATACGGCGGATACTGCCCTCCAAAATAGTTTCTCTCGTTTTGAGGAAATAACATTAGAGGAATTGTTACAACGTGTAAATGGAATAAAACAAACAACATGTTTACTTGACCCTCTTCCTGGGAAACTGATCAAGGAGCTCTTTGTATTATTAGGTCCATCAGTGCTAAATATTATAAACGTATCACTTTCCTCGGGCACTGTTCCCCTAGCATTCAAAAAAGCGGTTATTCATCCTCTTCTTAAAAGACCTAACCTCGATCCTGACCTCATGGTAAACTACCGACCGGTGTCTCACCTTCCCAATATTTCAAAAATCCTCGAAAAATTTGTTGCGGAGCAGTTAAATGAACACTTAGCGTCTAACAATCTATGTGAAACCTTTCAATCCGGTTTCAGGGCAAATCACTCGACGGAGACAGCCCTCGCAAAAATGACTAATGATCTATTGCTAACGATGGATTCTGATGCGTCATCTATGTTGCTGCTCCTCGATCTTAGCGCTGCTTTCGATACCGTCGATCATAATATTTTATTAGAACGTATCAAAACACGAATTGGTATGTCAGACTTAGCCCTGTCTTGGTTTAACTCTTATCTTACTGATAGGATGCAGTGTGTCTCCCATAACAATGTGACCTCGGACTACGTTAAGGTAACGTGTGGAGTTCCCCAGGGTTCGGTCCTTGGCCCTGCACTCTTCAGCATCTACATGCTGCCGCTAGGTGACATCATACGCAAATACGGTGTTAGCTTTCACTGTTATGCTGATGACACCCAACTCTACATGCCCCTAAAGCTGACCAACACGCCGGATTGTAGTCAGCTGGAGGCGTGTCTTAATGAAATTAAACAATGGATGTCCGCTACCTTTTTGCAACTCAACGCCAAAAAAACGGAAATGCTGATTATCGGTCCTGCTAGACACCGAACTCTATTTAATAATACAACTCTAACATTTGACAACCAAACAATTAAACAAGGCGACACGGTAAATAATCTGGGTATTATCTTCGACCCAACTCTCTCCTTTGAGGCACACATTAAAAGCGTTACTAAAACGGCCTTCTTTCATCTCCGTAATATCGCAAAAATTCGCTCCAATCTGTCCACTAAAGACGCTGAGATCATTATCCATGCGTTTGTTA
>NC_084620.1:30895879-31053379 GCF_033978795.1 Nerophis ophidion | reverse complement strand
CATCCATCCATTCATTTTCTACCGCTTGTCCTTTATGGGGTCGCGAGGGGTGCTGGAGCCTCTCTCAGCTGTATTTGGGTGGTAGTTCAAAACTCCAAAACCTACTTGATTTTAACATGAAGATATAAATGGGTAATCTATGCACTGAGACCACAGTTGGTGAACTGCAAAGTCACGAGGGAACAACAGACACGCGCATTTTTTGAGTATGGAAGCTTTTAGATTTAAAGGCCTACTGAAACCCACTACTACCCACCACGCAGTCTGATAGTTTATATATCAATGATGAAATATTAACATTGCAACACATGCCAATACGGCCTTTTTAGTTTACTAAATTATAATTTTAAATTTCCCGGTAGATTCAACTTGGAAACGTTGTGTAATGATGACGTGTACCCAAGACGTCACGGGTTTTTAGGAAGTATGAGCGCTGCGCACACACACAGCTAAAAGTCGTCTGCTTTAACGGCATAATTATACAGTATTTTGGACATGTGTGTTGCTGAATATTTTGCAATTTGTTCAATTAAAGGCCTACTGAAACCCACTACTACCCACCACGCAGTCTGATAGTTTATACATCAATGATGAAATATTAACATTGCAACACATGCCAATACCGCTTTTTTAGTTTACTAAATTACAATTTTAAATTTCCCGGGAGTTTCGTCTTGGAAACGTCGTGTAATGATGACGTCTACGCGTGACGTCACGGGGTTTTAGGAAGTGTGAGCGCTACGCACACACACAGATAAATGTCGTCTGCTTTAACGGCATAATTACACAGTATTTTGGAGATCTGTGTTGCTGAATCTTTTGCAATTTGTTCAATTAATATTGGAGAAGTCACAATAGAAAGATGGAGTTGGGAAGCTTTAGCCTTTAGCCACACAAACACACGGTGATTACTTATTTAAAATTCCCGGAAGTGAAAATTTACTATGGATCAGAACGCGGTCAAGCGAACATGAATCCAGACCAAATGTCAACCAGCAGGTTTCGGTGAGAAAATTGTGGTTAAAAAGTCAGTTCTTACCGGATAAAAGCTGAGCTTGTGCCGTCCATAGCTGCCGTCGACTCCCCTGAGACATTGGTGTCAACACCCGGCCGTGGACACACCCCTCCGACTATCAGGTAACATTAAACTCACTAAAACACTTGCAACACAATAGAAAGATAAGGGATTTCCCAGAATTATCCTAGTAAATGTGTTTAAAAACATCGGAATACGTCCCAATGCTACAGCGTTTTGTTTTTTTAACTCGTTTTTTTTTTCCTAGTCCGTCGCTATCAATATCCTCAAACACGAATCTTTCGTCCTCGCTCAAATTAATGGGGAAATTGTCATTTTCTCGGTTTGAATAACTGTTTTTGTTGGAGGCTCCCATTAAAATCAATGTGAACTTATGAGGAGCCCCCACACTTGCGACATCATTGTCTGCGGTTTCCGGTAAAGGCGAGGCTTTTTCAGGAAGTACCAAAAGTAGCGAACTTTATCGTCGATTTTCTCTACTAAATCCTTTCAGCAAAAATATGGCAATATCGCGAAATGATCAAGTATGACACAGAATGGACCTGCTATTCCCGTTTAAATAAGAAAATCTCATTTCAGTACGCCTTTAATATTGGAGAAGTCCCAGCAGAAAGATGGAGTTGGGAAGCTTTAGCCTTTAGCCACACAAACAGACGGTGATTCCTTGTTTAAAATTCCTGGAGGTGAAACTTTCCTATGGATCAGAGCGCGGTCAAGCCAACATGGATCCCTACCAAATGTCAATCAGCAGGTTTCGGTGAGAAAATTGTGGTTAAAAAGTCAGTTCTTACCGGAGAAAAGCTGAGCTTGTGCCGTCCATTGCTGCCGTCGACTTCCCTGAGACACTGGCGTCAAGACACCCGTGGAGACACCCTTCCGACTATCAGGTACTATTTAACTCACTAAAACACTAGCAACACAATAGAAAGATAAGGGATTTCCCAGAATTAACCTGATAAATGTGTCTAAAAACATCGGAATCCGTCCCAAATCAATCGTTTTTTGTTTTTTTTTTACTTTTTTTTCTTTTCTAGTCCGTCTCTATCAATATCCTCAAACACGAATCTTTCATCCTTGCTCAAATTAATGGGGAAATTGTCGTTTTCTCGGTCCGAATAGCACTTTTTGTTGGAGGCTCCCATTAAAAACAATGTGAATATGTGAGGAGCCATCACACGGGTAACGTCATCGTCTGCGACTTCCGGTAGAGGCAGGGCATTTCTCTTAGCACCGAAAGTTGAGAACTTTATCGTGGATGTTTTCTACTAAATCCTTTCAGCAAAAA
The DNA here is from genome assembly GCF_033978795.1 of Nerophis ophidion. NCBI lineage: Eukaryota > Metazoa > Chordata > Actinopteri > Syngnathiformes > Syngnathidae > Nerophis > Nerophis ophidion. The sequence goes on along the minus strand of NC_084620.1, from coordinate 31,051,058 downwards.
TATGGCAATACCGCGAAATGATCAAGTATGACACATAGAATGGACCTGCTATCCCTGTTTAAAAAAGGGAATCTCATTTCAGTAGGCCTTTAAGAAGTCTCTCTCTGTCTGAAATTTGGTCATCTTAAATGTAGAGAGTCCTCCCACCCCCACCAAGGACTGTTTTCACCGCTGGACTCTGGAAAGAGGTTCCGCAGCCTCCGTAGAAGAACCTACTGTACATGTTCTGTAATAGCTTCTTCCCTCAGGCCATAAGACTCTTGAACGCATCATAATAATCCCCTCAATTACCCCCAAAAAAGGATTAACTCGCTTGAATATAAAGACAATATAACATACATCCCATAAACGTGGATGCATATGCAAAAGTGGAATATATTTATCCGTACAGTAATCTATTTATATCTGCACCTTATTGCGCTTCTATCATGCACTACAACAAGCTAATGCAACAAAATGTTCTTCTTATCTGTACTGTAAAGTTAAAGTTTGAATGACAACAAAGGAAGTCTACGTCTAAGTCTAAGTCTAAGTCTAAGACATTGCTCACCAAAACCGGATGTTGTGATGAAAGCTGACAAAAAAGTCCCACACGGCTCGCATTCAGGTCGCAATGCATTTAGACTGAAGTCACATTTCAAAAGATCAGATTCCAATCGGATTTGGACTACCTCCTGATTTGGCCTGAATGTCAATGTAACCTGAATGCAACCCGGATACAACTTTTTGTCAGCTTTAGACGAGCTACGTCATTCATGTGGAAAAATTGGAAGTGGATATACTTCATCACAACATCCGGTTTCAGTGAGCAAAGTCTTTTTTCGATGGCCGAATTTTCGGTGCATCACTAGTCAATAGTGCGCTATCAATAGACTATACATAATACAGATTTTGATTCTAAAGAAATAGGACAAGAATTGTAGCTGTGGCGTATTTGCTTATATGTTACGTATATTGCGTAAGTTGTCTACGTCAGTGGTTCTCAACCTTTTTACAGTGATGTACCTTACTCCCTGTGAACATTTTTTCCAATTCAAGTACCCCCTAATCAGAGCAAAGCATTTTTGGTTGAAAAAAAAGAGTTAAAGAAGTAAAATACAGCACTATGTCATCAGTTTTTAATTTATTAAATTGTATAACAATTGTATAACTGGTCCTAGGTGAGGCACCAGACAAAGAGCAGCTCGAAAACCTCTATGAAAAGTAAAAACAAAGGACCCAGATTTCCCTCGCCCGGACGCGGGTCACCGGGGTCCCCCTCTGGAGCCAGGCCCGGAGGTGGGGCACGATGGCGAGCGCCTGGTGACCGGGCCTGTACCCATGGGGCCCGGCCGGGCACAGCCCGAAGAGGCAACGTGGGTCCCCCCTCCAATGGGCTCACCACCCATAGCAGGGGCCATAGAGGTCGGGTGCAATGTGAGCTGGGCGGCAGCCGAAGGCAGGGCACTTGGCGGTCCGATCCTCGGCTACATAAGCTCGCTCTTGGGACGTGGAACGTCACCTCACTGGGGGGAAAGGAGCCTGAGCTAGTGCGCGAAGTAGAGAAATTCCGGCTGGATGTAGTCGGACTCACTTCGACGCACAGCAAGGGCTCTGGAACCACTTCTCTTGAAAGGGGATGGACTCTCTTTCACTCTGGCGTGGCCGGCAGTGAGAGGCGACGGGCCGGGGTGGCAATTCTGGTTTCCCCCCGGCTTAAAGCCTGCACGTTGGAGTTCAACCCAGTGGACGAAAGGGTAGCCTCCCTCCGCCTTCGGGTGGGGGGACGGGTTCTGACTGTTGTTTGCGCTTACGCACCAAACAACAGTTCAGAGTACCCACCCTTTTTGGGTACACTCGAGGGAGTACTGGAGAGTGCTCCCCCGGGTGATTCCCTTGTTCTGCTGGGGGACTTCAACGCTCATGTTGGTAACGACAGTGAAACCTGGAGAGGCGTGATTGGGAAGAATGGTCGCCCGGATCTGAACCCGAGTGGTGTTTTGTTATTGGACTTCTGTGCTCGTCACGGTTTGTCCATAACAAACACCATGTTCAAACATAAGGGTGTCCATATGTGCACTTGGCACCAGGATACCCTAGGCCGCAGTTCCATGATCGACTTTGTAGTTGTGTCATCGGATTTGCGGCCTCATGTTTTGGACACTCGGGTAAAGAGAGGGGCGGAGCTTTCTACCGATCACCACCTGGTGGTGAGTTGGCTGCGATGGTGGGGGAGGATGCCGGACAGACCTGGCAGGCCCAAACGCATTGTGAGGGTTTGCTGGGAACGTCTGGCAGAGTCGCCTGTCAGAGAAAGTTTCAATTCCCACCTCCGGAGGAACTTTGAACATGTCCCGAGGGAGGTGCTGGACATTGAGTCCGAGTGGACCATGTTCCGCACCTCTATTGTCGAGGCGGCTGATCGGAGCTGTGGCCGCAAGGTAGTTGGTGCTTGTCGTGGCGGTAATCCTAGAACCCGCTGGTGGACACCAGCGGTGAGGGATGCCGTCAAGCTGAAGAAGGAGTCCTACCAGGTTCTTTTGGCTCATAGGACTCCAGAGGCAGTGGACAGGTTCCGACAGGCCAAGCGGTGTGCAGCTTCGGCGGTCACAGAGGCAAAAACTCGGACATGGGAAGAGTTTGGGGAAGCCATGGAAAATGACTTCCGGATGGCTTCGAAGCGATTCTGGACCACCATCCGCCGCCTCAGGAAGGGGGAGCAGTGCACTGTCAACACCGTGTATGGTGCGGATGGTGGTCTGCTGAGCTAAACTGCGGATGTTGTGGATAGGTGGAAGGAATATTTTGAAGACCTCCTCAATCCCACCAACACGTCTTCCTATGAGGAAACAGTGCCTGGGGAATCTGTGGTGGACTCTCCTATTTCTGGGGCTGAGGTTGCTGAGGTAGTTAAAAAGCTCCTCGGTGGCAAGGCCCCAGGGGTGGATGAGATCCGCCCGGAGTTCCTTAAGGCTCTAGATGCTGTGGGGCTGTCTTGGTTGGCAAGACTCTGCAGCATCGCGTGGACATCGGGGGCGGTACCTCTGGATTGGCAGACCGGGGTGGTGGTCCCTCTCTTTAAGAAGGGGGACCGGAGGGTGTGTTCCAACTATCGTGGGATCACACTCCTCAGCCTTCCCGGTAAGGTTTATTCAGGTGTACTGGAGAGGAGACTACGCCGGATAGTCGAACCTCGGATTCAGGAGGAACAGTGTGGTTTTCGTCCTGGTCGTGGAACTGTGGACCAGCTCTATACTCTCGGCAGGGTTCTTGAGGGTGCATGGGAGTTTGCCCAACCAGTCTACATGTGCTTTGTGGACTTGGAGAAGGCATTCGACCGTGTCCCTCGGGAAGTCCTGTGGGGAGTGCTCAGAGAGTATGGGGTATCGGACTGTCTTATTATGGCAGTCCGATCCCTGTACGATCAGTGTCAGAGCTTGGTCCGCATTGCTGGCAGTAAGTCGGACACGTTTCCAGTGAGGGTTGGACTCCGCCAAGGTTGCCCTTTGTCACCGATTCTGTTCATAACTTTCATGGACAGAATTTCTAGGCGCAGTCAAGGCATTGAGGGGTTCCGGTTTGGTGGCCGCGGGATTAGGTCTCTGCTTTTTGCAGACGATGTGGTCCTGTTGGCTTCATCTGGCCGGGATCTTCAGCTCTCACTGGATCGGTTCGCAGCCGAGTGTGAAGCGGCCGGAATGAGAATCAGCACCTCCAAATCCGAGTCCATGGTTCTCTCCCGGAAAGGGTGGAGTGCCATCTCCGGGTTGGGGAGGAGACCCTGCCCCAAGTGGAGGAGTTCAAGTACCTAGGAGTTTTGTTCACGAGTGGGGGAAGAGTGGATCGTGAAATCGACAGGCGGATCGGTGCGGCGTCTTCAGTAATGCGGACGTTGTACCGATCTGTTGTGGTGAAGAAGGAGCTGAGCCGGAAGGCAAAGCTTTCAATTTACCGGTCGATCTACGTTCCCATCCTCACCTATGGTCATGAGCTTTGGGTCATGACCGAAAGGATAAGATCACGGGTACAAGCGGCCGAAATGAGTTTCCTCCGCCGTGTGGCGGGGCTCTCCCTTAGAGATAGGGTGAGAAGCTCTGTCATCCGGGAGGAACTCAAAGTAAATCCGCTGCTCCTCCACATCGAGAGGAGCCAGATGAGGTGGTTCGGGCATCTGGTCAGGATGCCACCCGAACGCCTCCCGAGGGAGGTGTTTAGGGCACGTCCAACCGGTAGGAGGCCACGGGGAAGACCCAGGACACGTTGGGAAGACTATGTCTCCCGGCTGGCCTGGGAACGCCTCGGGATCCCCCGGGAAGAGCTAGACGAAGTGGCTGGGGAGAGGGAAGTCTGGGCTTCCCTGCTTAGGCTGCGGCGCCCGCGACCCGACCTCGGATAAGCGGAAGAAGATGGATGGATGGATGGATAAATTGTATAACAGTGCAAAATATTGCTCATTTGTAGTGGTCTTTCTTGAACTATTTGGAAAAAAATATATAAATATAACTAAAATTTTGTTGAAAAATAAACAAGTGATTCAATTATAAATAAAGATTTCTACACACAGAAGTAATCATCAACTTAAAGTGCCGTCTTTTGGGATTGCATTAGGGATCCATCTAGATTCAAGAACTTAATTCTGAACATTTCTTCACAAAAAAACAAATCTTTAACATCAATATTTATGGAACATGTCCACTAAAAATCTATCTGTCAACACTGAATATTGCATTGTTGCATTTCTTTTCAGTTTATTAACTTACATTCATATTTTGTTGAAGTATTATTCAATAAATATATTTATTAATTGTTGCTATTTTTAGAATATTAAAAAAAAAAATCTCACGTACCCCTTGGCATACATTCAAGTACCCCCAGGGGTACGCGTACCCCCATTTGAGAACCACTGGTCTACGTAAGTGAGTTGAAAAAGAAAGCTAACGTAGATCCACATTGATGTCCGAGTTGCCTCTACTTAACAGACAAAATCAGATATACTGGTAATCAGATTTTCCAAAAATCCAATTCGGACCACTTTGGCCTGCAGTGTAAACGTAGTCAAGGTTATATTTTGAACAACACACAATACATGATTGTGGGACCTCTGAGACGTATTCAAAGTTGCTGAAAAATATAATCTTCCAGAAGTATCCCTCATGACTGTACTGGACCGAGGGGAAGTACTGGGTGTTTCTGTTCCATCAAGTGGAGTGACGACAAGACAAAATAAGAGAGCACAAAGAGAGTTCTGTGTCATTTTCAACCTCAACCTCGCGTCATTTTGCCAGACTTGGCCACGAGCGTACGCCGCACTGCAACCAGGAATGTGCGTGCGTGTGTTACACTGAAAGTGGCAAGACAGTGACCATGGAACAGAGGGGACGACAAGGCGCGCCTGTTGCAGCGTTCTTCTAGATCGGAAAGAACAGAAAAGTGCGACTGGAAACCTGACTCAATCCGCTGCTGTAGAAATATAATTTTTTTTAAAAAGTATTTTATTACACACCTTAGACAGCTACCTCCTCATTATATCTATGATTTTCAGGATACATTAAAACATTACTACACTTATTCAAAGAAAACCTACATTGTGGTTGTTCCAGGTAGACAATTAAAGTGTAATTTTTGTCAGGCATTTGTTTGGACACCTATTACTTTCTATGTGTCATGAGAGAGCACTCCTGACCTCTTCTAGTGTGCGCGCGCTTGTCCGTGTGTCCAGACGCTGCCTAGAAGAAAATGCTTAAGGCTGCCCAGATTACAGATAGAGACATTCCAACCACGCCCCAACACACACACACACACACACACACACACACACACACGCACACACACACACCTGAATGTAATCACACTATATACACACCAAATAAATCAGTCCAGTCAGGATGCAGACAACGACAAGATTGTTTTGAATATTGTCGTAGACGCACGCACACACACACGCGCACGCTTAAAACACTCAGTGCTTCTTTGTTTGCAGCATGAACATTTGTCATCTGGCTCATCATTTCTGCTTTACAACATGTGTTTTTGCTTAGTCAGGACAGTAACAAACACTGGACAATAGCACCTCTATCTGATGGCATCCTCATCTACCCCCCACTGTGCACAAATTCTTACTGGAGACTACCTTCACTGGAATGTAGAGGCTTTAGAAATCGTTCTCTCTCTCTCTCTCTCACACACACACACACACACACACACGCACGCACGCACGCACGCACGCTAACACACATTCTTGTATTTGTTAACTTCTTGAGACCACTGAAAAATGCCTACCTCTTCAGGACCACTTTCTAGATATACAAATATTTGTATTTACAGTATTAATAATATTTACATACAATGCAAATATAAAAATTTAAGTTTTTAATAGTCAAATTTTTACACACGTTTGTTCTTTCATACGTTGACCAGAGGGGGAGCACTTTTAAAACCGAAACACAGTCAATTTGAAAAATCCCTCCTTTTTGGGACCACCCTAATTTTGATAGATTTCACCACCAACGGTGGGGGGGAATCCTTTTTTTTTTTTTTTTCTTTGTCATGAAAAAGGGAGGTTTTTGTCATGAAAAAAGGAGGTTTTTGTGGTTGGTGCACTAATTGTAAGTGTATATTGTGTTTTTTATTTTTATTTAATAAAAAATATATATATATTTTTTTTTTTTTTTTTAAATAAAAATTAATAAAAAATTCTTCTGCGGCCCGGTACCAATCGGGCCGCACTTTGGGCAACCCAGCTGTAGAAGCTAACTGTTAATGGCCACTATAGTCTTAGTACCGTAGTGTATTTGTTCATCCTGTGGCTACATATGAGACGCAGGTAGTCTTACGTCAGCACCAGAAGTCGTAAAATCAACTGTTCACCTGGCGGGTTTTTAGGCGGATGAATAGGGAAGTCGTTCTTTAGCTGCCGTCTTGTTTTATCATACATTGCTGCCTTTGCACTTGTCAATGTTTACTTTTGTGTGCACATTAAGTCACTAAAAATCCTGACTTTGGAGCAATGTTCACAGACACTAGTATTTGGCTCTCTATTTGATGCAATGGTTTTCCGTGTTGGGACCATGAATTCGGTCCCAACTTGTTCACCGTTCCTCATATGGAAGGTACTTTTTTCTCGTTGATGTCTCAAGAAGGGTAGAAATACAAGAACGCACGCACGCACGCACGCACGCACGCACGCACGCACGCACGCACGCACACACGCACACACGCACACACGCACACACACACACACACACACACACACACACAAGCATTTGGTTGCCCACCTTCCACAACATGTCCAAACATTATTTGGCAAAATCCTACAATATCTGTCAGTGGCGTCAACATGAAGCATGCGAGAGAGAAAAAAAGAGGAGAGAGAAATACCAAACATCCTCTGAACTGAAGACATCTCTTTGAGGAACGCCTCTCTTCAACACACCCTTTAGAAGAAAATGTGTTTAAAACACACAGGCCAACTGGGTTCCCTATGCCAGTGGTTCTCAAATGGGGGTACGCGTACCCTTGGGGGTACTTGAAGGTATGCCAAGGGGTACATGAGATTTTTTTTTAAATTCTAAAAAATAGCAACAATTCAAAAATCCTTTATAAATATGTTTATTGAATAATACTTCAACAAAATATGAATGTAAGTTCATAAACTGTGAAAAGAAATGCAACAATGCAATATTCAGTGTTGACAGATAGATTTTTTGTGGACATGTTCCATAAATATTAATGTTAAAGATTTATTTTGCTGTGAAGAAATGTTTAGAATTAAGTTCATGAATCCAGATGTATCTCTATTACAATCCCCAAAGAGGGCACTTTAAGTTGATGATTACTTCTACGTGTAGAAATATTTATTTATAATTGAATCACTTGTTCATTTTTCAACAAGTTTTAGTTATTTTTATATCTTTTTTTCCAAATAGTTCAAGAAACACCAATACAAATGAGCAATATTTTGCACTGTTATACAATTTAATAAATCAGAAACTGATGACATAGTGCTGTATTTTACTTCATCTCTTTTTTTCAACCAAAAATGCTTTGCTCTAATTAGGGGGTACTTCAATTAAAAAAACTGTTCACAGGGGGTACATCACTGAAAAAAGGTTGAGAACTACTGCCCTATGCTATCGTTTTTTTTTTTAACAAATACAACCTCATGGTTGCGCTGTTACTAGGTCATTGACTTGAAATTTCTCACACTGCTCAAGACCTTTTCAAAACAACCAACTGTAACTTTAGGGTGTGTCGTCGAATCACCAGCAAGAACACAACTTTAGAGCATTGATATTATACAATGTAGTTGAAAAACATGGCCCATATCACACAAAACCCTGTTTTGCAGTAGCCTATCCGGGACTTAACCAATGTTCCCTCAGCTTTCGTGTCCTCCATGCACGGAAAATCTATGCAGCACCCAAAATCCAAGTCCTAAACCCTAAACAAAATAAACACATAATTATTCTGTCACAACAGATAAAACAATGAAAATGTCTGCTGAGACGTTTTAAGGGGTAGATGGAGATGGTCTGCATCAACAATCTTTTTCTTGGGCAAAATTTATTACGGTCAGCCATAATTACACCAAAACAACATCAGCAATAAAACTACTATACCTGGCATAATTGGTCACCTTCTGTCCCAATCACACCAAAACAAACAAATCACATCTCTTTATTTAATTTGTGGCAAAAGATGCACACTCACCTGAGCTAGTCATGCGTTCATGGCCACAAAAATAGTCGTACAACTCCCACAACACACTAATGCAGTTTACATGCAGCCAGTAGATGTCAATAACAAAGTGTGTGTGTTGAGGTTTTGCAGGTTAGCTTATAGCAGCAATTAAAAGAGTTAAATGCTGCATGCTAACTTTTATTTTGGCAAAAGGAACGGGCACTGCATGTATATGCGAACTCCACAATTAGACTGTTGCTTATTTTAGTTTCCTGTATTAAAATGGTAATTTGTGGATATTAATCATGAAATGTTGTTATTAGCTTACATACTAATAAACAAACAAAAGGTTGGACACTGTATCCCATGTTTGTGCTACAGCACACATCTCATTGTGCAAAATGTAAATGCTTCAAAGCGAACTAAATGTGATCTTTGAAAGGGGTACATGTCTCAAATTCTTCTACAGCAAGGACCCCCACCCAGACGTAGAGCATACAGCCCATGAAAAACAAGATTTGTTGTTTTTATAGCCAGTTGCCCAAATTATTTAATAATAAAATATTCGAATGAGAATGACTGATTTTATTTGATTATTACAATAAAACAATTAACTGATGTCAGGTTTGGGACAGGTGTGCTGTTGGTTTGGCAACTGTGCTTGTCTGATGTTGCTCACATGTGCTACAGGGAGTTTGTGTGTTTGCTCTGACACAAGAACAATTACAGGAAACATTGGACTTAACCACTGTTGATCATTTGTTTGATGATTATAAAACTTTGAGGATAGTTGTATTACATTTTGAAAACAACTTGGAGGGTTGCCACACATGTTTACAAGACATGAACACACACACACACACACACACACATTTTGGAGGAGTAATTTGTTATGCTTCTTGTTGGAATGTTGACCAAATGGTTCGTATCCCTCTGCTGTCTCAAATCAAGGAGGACACCCCACCCCAACCCCCACACACTCACCCACCCTTGTAAAGTGCAAGAACCTTCATAGAGCCGGCTTGGCACAAACGCACACGCACCTGAAAAATAGCAACATTGCTACACTGTAACTGCATGTCTCCAGCTGCAGAATCACGATTGATTGATTGAAACTTGTATTAGTAGATTGCACAGTACAGTACATATTCCTTACAATTGACCACTTGACCACCCGAATAAGTTTTTCAACTTGTTTAAGTCGGGGTCCACGTAAATCAATTCATGATGACTTGCTAGTTGTGTGTGCAGAGTTATCATCAGTAAGTGTGGTCCAACCATGTTTGTTGTGTGTCAATAAAACCTCACAAAAACCAGAACATTGAACACCTCACATTAGGGTTGTGGGGTAGACTGGGAAATTATTGGTAATATACTGGGAAATTAATCATATTTGGTATTATACCGCCTTTAGAAAGCGAAATTAATCGTATTTGGTACTACACCGCCTCTAAAAAGTGCTGGCCCTCCACCCGTCATGTCATGCAGATGAGCATGTTTCTATGGCGACTAGTAAAGTACTAGTGATAGCTATACACGCTTCACTACACACCTCAGCACCCCGCACTCATTACATTGGATGTGTTAAAACTGGTCTATGGTTTCCAAGGTCAAGTCAAGATTTCACTTGATCCAAACATTAACCATTCAGAAGATCATCTTAATTTTAAACACACTACACACATTAGAATGAAGGGCATACATCTGTCACACTAAGGATTGCTATATGAAGAACGCCAATACTGTCATAAACCTGTGCAATATAGTGATACCACACTAAACAACAATGACAAACACATTTTTGAAGAATATTTGCACCGCAACACATCATAAACACTACAGAACAAATTCCCAGAATTCCCTGAAGCACCAACTTTTCCGGGATGCTACAAACGCCATTGGTGGATCTACACCTAACATCCACTGTAATGACACCAAGTACAATAGCGTATCTCGTCGAAACTACTATGATAACATTGATATTTATTAGCATCACAAAATCTTCTTTTGTTTGTTTTTTCATTTATATTATGTTTATAAACTCCTGTGATAAGGTGGCGACTTGTCCAGGGTGCGTTCCGCCCTAAACACAGTTGAGATAGGCTCCAGCGACACCCCGCGACCCCGAAAGGGACAAGCGGTAGAAAATAAATGGATGGATGGTGTTTTATAAACTCAGGAAATATGTCCCTGAGGACTTTGAATATGACCAATGTCCGATTCTGTAACTACTTGGTATTGGATTGATACCCAAAATTGCGGTATCATCCAAAACTAATGTAAAGTATCAAACAACAGAAGAATAATAGATAGATAGATAGTACTTTATTGATTCCTTCAGGAGAGTTCCTTCAGGAAAATTAAAATTCCAGCAGCAGTGTACAGAGTTGAGATCAATTTAAATAAAAGTAAAAAGTAAATAATCGGGGTTTAAATGGAAACAAAATAGAGAAATATTACAATAAGAATAAAAACTAAAAAGCAACAATGGGAATAAAAATATAACAGTAAAATAAGAATCTAACAAGACAAAGTAGGCAGTAGTGACCATGTTATGAAAACGTATTGCACTGTTATTGTTTTGCATCCCCTGTCATCCTAGTACCCTCCGCCCCCGCCCCCGCCCCAGAGAGGAGTTGTACAGTCTAATGGCGTGTGGGACAAAGGAGTTTTTGAGTCTATTAGTCCTGCACTTGGGATGAAGCAGTGTAGCACTGAACAGGCTCCTCTGGCCTCAAGTGTTTATTATATTTTAACAGATGTGTAGATAGAACATGTTGAAACTGAAAATAAGCAGATATATTCACAGTTAATGAACAAGTAGATTAATAATTAATTTTCTACCACTTGTCCTTAATAATTTTGACAAAATAATAGAATGGAAAATGACAATATCTCACTGCATACGTCAGCAGACTAACTAGGAGGCTTTGTTTGTTTACTTACTAATAAAAGGCAAGTTGTCTTGTATGTTCAATATTTTATTTAAGGACAAACTTGCAATAAGAAATGTACCTTAAGATTTTTGGTTAAAATAAAGCCAATAATTACTTTTTTTGTAGTTCCCTTTATTTATAAAAGTACCGGAATACATTTGGTACTGGTACCAAAATATTGGTATCGGGACAACACTACCTCACACACTCCTGTCTTTAAGGACTCAACACTTAATCATTAAACAAGCCAGCACTCACCACCGTGAGTTGCTTCATTGTGTGTGTGAGTTTTACATTCCCACTGCACAGTAAAAAAAAAAAAATAAAGCTTGATTTTTATCATCTCCTCCTTCTCAGCTCACATTTTCCCAGTGGCTGCTTTTGCAGATGAATGAGCCATGCTTTTCCACTGCCCGACCGCCATGCTGGCCTGGTGAATGGAGGTGTGCACCAGCCAACATTCTAACCACAGAGTGGGCAAGACGAAGAGAACAAGCGTGTTATCGTCGCACGTCGCTTTTTACACACAGACAGAAGAAACATGGAGTACACACACCAATGATTATTAATTCAAGCGGATTGAGAGAAGGACTCACCCCTGCGAGACAAGATGAAATCAACCCCTTCCTGCCTTCTCAGGGATGTTTTGATTAACACTTACATTTCAATACAATGACACTTTATATGCCAAAAAGCACAGCTTACATAAATTAAAGAAACCACTCACAAGTGATGCATTGACCTAATTGTTCATCCTGCAAACCCAACAAATGCTGTATGAGAGCCATGGCTTCCAAAAAGTCATTCATAAATGTTCCCACTTTGAAGGAGATCATCATAAATTCAGCCTGAAGTATTCAATTTGTTACCGTAGTTTCAAAACAAAGATGCAAATATTGTTAATCTATTTCATTAAAAATGTTGTTATATGTTTGAGTTTTTATGTTATAATGTACTGGGGTTTTGTGTCAATCTGTTTTTTATTAGAGGGACTGCGGATGGAAATTAGCATCCCTGTTATAACCAGGCATATTTACACAACATGCAATGTGAGCTCATTTGATCATCAAAGTGCATTGTCTTTTTATATAAACAAATACACAAATGTGCAATTCAACATATCCAAAAATAAGTAGGAAGAAGCAAATCTTATGTAATCCAACACCTTTCTCCATGTCTCAGCAATCACTAATGTCTGTGTGCACATCATGTGTTTTGTCTGTACACATGTTCTAATAAGATTAACAAAAAGAATAAGGAATGTAGAAACAGTACAAACATAGCTTATTTGGACATTTTAAAAACAAAAGAGTAAAAATTATTTATTTACTTTGTACAATGAAGTGATGTGGTACGCATCTAGAGGTACACCAAATAATAACTTGATTACAATAAAGTGTATTATTTTCTTAGTTATAAACACAATGTCACTGTTCAAACTGTGTGTAAGTTTACAGTGGCCCAAAATGATGAATATATTTGTTAAATAAAACATCTGCCTTAAATACTTACGCCAAACTATGCTACTGTAAATGTTATATATATATATATATATATATTTTATACATACATACATATACATATATACATACACATACATACATACATATACACATACTGTATGTATGTATGTATGTATATATATATATATATTTTATACATACATATACATATATACATACACATACATACATATATATACACATACTGTATGTATATATATATATATATATATATATATATATATATATATATATATATATATATATATATATATATATATATATATATATATATATATACTGCGATGGAGTAGCGACTTGTCCAGGGTGTACACCGCCTTCCGTTCGTTTGTACCTGAGATAGTCACCAGCGCCCCCTGCGACCCCATAGGGAATAAGCGGTAGGAAATGGATGGAGGGACATTATATATACAAAATCTGTTTCCATATGAGTTGGGAAATTGTGTTAAATGTAAATATAAACGGAATACAATGATTTGCAAATCCTTTTTAACCCATATTCAATTGAATGCACTACAAAGACAACATATTTGATGTTCAAACTCATTAACATTATTTTATTTTGCAAATAATAATGAAATTTGAATTTCATGGCTCCAACACGTGCCGAAGTCGGTGGGAAAGGGCATGTTCACCACTGTGTTACATCACCTTTTCTTTTAAGCGCTTTGAGTACCTTGAAGGTAGAAAAGCGCTATACAAGTACAACCCATTTATCATTTATTTAACAACACTCAATAAATGTTTGGGAACTGAGGAAACTAATTGTTGAAGCCTTGAAAGTGGTATTCTTTACCATTCTTGCTTAACGTGCAGTTTAAGTTGTTCAATAGTCCGGGGTCTTGTTGTCGCATTTTATGCTTCATAATGCGCCACACATTTTCAATGGGAGACATGTCTGGACTGTAGGCAGGCCAGGAAAGTAGCCGCACTCTTTTACTACGAAGCCACGCTGTTGTAACTCGTGGCTTGGCATTAGTATCGACTATCACGTTTGGTTGTGCCATCTTGCTGTCTGGCTGTTGATTCTCTGCATGGAGTAAGAAGAGAAACTAAAAAAAGAGTGCTGCAAAGGGCCTCGACAGTATGGCAGTTTTTGAGATTTTTTTTTCGAACAGACCGTCTTTCTTCTCTGTGCCCCCTTAATTATTTTCAACCTTTGTCTGTTCCCTATTTAGATGTAAATGGTAATGTACAGAAACAACAGGTAAGAACTAAAGTACAGGACTTTATGACTAAAGTAAATAACAAAATATAACAAATGTACTTCTTTAAAATAATAATTTGGTCCAATAATATCTAAATAATAAGTACTGCATAACATCAATTTATTTCCATGTTTCAATAAGAATAACAAATCAAATTTTTACACAGACAACGTCTCTTCCTGGCAGTGAACCTGCAAGAAAGTGTTCTTCTGAGTTTTCTCTGTTTACATTTTCACAATCTGCAATATTTGTTTCCCTTCATTTCTTAGGTGACCTTTATTTTTGCACCTTCATTGAAATAGGTTATTGTAAGGTGTTTGTTGTGGTTTTAGAAATGTGTTTATATTGATTGTTTTCCATGGTTGCAATGACATTTCATTTCCTGTCTGTCTTGATAACTGAAGGGATTATAAACATAGGAAGGTTACATTTGAAATAAAAATGTTAAGATTCAATATATTTTTTCTCCCGGTCCATATTTTCCATCAGTCAAAAAAACGTATATCTTGATACAGTTTTCAGCCATATTACCCAACCCAAAGGTTCCAATTTGTTTAAGAAATGGATGCAGTAGAAACACATCCATCCATCCTTCCATTTCCTACCGCTTGTCCCATTTATTTTTAATATATGCACCATTCAAAACCTGGATAGACCCACACTTACCATTTCAGTAGCAAACAGTAAAAGAGGTGACAGTGTGCACTTAAGTGGCATCTGGTAGACCAGTGGTTCTCAACCTTTTTTCGGTGATGTACCCCCTGTGAAATGTTTTTTATTCAAGTACCCCCTAATCAGAGCAAAGCAGTTTTGGTTGAAAAAAGAGATAAAGAAGTAAAATAAAGAAATACGTCATCAGTTTCTGATTTATTCAATTGTATAGCAGTGCAAAATATTGCTCATTTGTAGTGGTCTTTCTTGAACTATTTGGAAAAAAATATATAAAAATAACTAAAAACTTGTTGAAAAATAAAAAAAATATAAACAAAGATTTCTACACATAGAAGTAATCATCAACTTAAAGTGCCCTCTTTGGGGATTGTAATAGAGATCCATTTGGATTCATGAACTTAATTCTGAACATTTCTTCACAAAACAAAAAATCTTTAACATCAATATTTATGGAAAATGTCCACAAAAAAATCTGTCAACACTGAATATTGCATTGTTGCATTTTTATCACAGTACATGAGCTTAAATTCATATTTTGTTGAAGTATTATTCAATAAATAAATTTGTAAAGTATTTTGGAATCGTAGCTATTTTTAGAATATTATTTTAAAAATCTCACGTTCTTCACAAAAAAAGAAATCTTTAACATCAATATTTATGGAACATGTCCACAAAAAAATCTGTCAACACTGAATATTGCATTGTTGCATTTTTATCACAGTACATGAGCTTAAATTCATATTTTGTTGAAGTATTATTCAATAAATAAATTTGTAAAGTATTTTGGAATCGTAGCTATTTTTAGAATATTATTTTAAAAATCTCACGTTCTTCACAAAAAAAGAAATCTTTAACATCAATATTTATGGAACATGTCCACAAAAAAATCTGTCAACACTGAATATTGCATTGTTGCATTTTTATCACAGTACATGAACTTAAATTCATATTTTGTTGAAGTATTATTCAATAAATACATTTGTAAAGTATTTTGGAATTGTAGCTATTTTTACAATATTTTTTAAAAAAATCTCACATACCCCTTGGCATACCTTCAAGTACCCCCATTTGAGAACCACTGTGATAGACAATATATTAAAAACAATTAAAAACAGAAGGCCAACAGTTTAATTTAAATCTTTAGAAAAGCTTAGTTTACATTGGGACTATAATGGGAATTTTCAATGGGTCATTTCTTGCCAATTAGTGGTCACATTTCTCCAATCGAAAATACAGAGATGACACTTTTGAAATGTATACCATATTATTTGGCAATTCTTATAGTATGTTGCCAATTTTAAACTTAGCCTCCCCCACACACACACACACAAACACAACAAAACAAACAAAAAACATCCCTTCAGAGGACTCCACTGGCCATGTTATTGATGATATGGATTATTTGGACTTACTTTGGTGATGATGAGCGGTTCTCCGTGCTCCAAGCCGCCCTTGAGCGTGAAGCCCCACGGCGCTCCCCCGCTCAGCTGCACCTGAATATGGTGGAAAGAGACGAGCTGCTCCACCGTCTCCATTCTTCTTCGGCGTGGCGAGCGAGCGGCACCCGCTTCCCCATTGGCGTCGAGTCCACAATGGATGGATGGACGGACGGATGGATGGAGGCGGTCATGAGTGAAAAAGACCCAAAAGGGGGAGGGAAGAAAGTTTTGTGTGAAGCTATGGGAGCTAACAAATACAACTTCCGGTCAACTATTTTCTATTAACATTATTTACACTTATAAAAGTGTTTTTTATTTTGTTGGCGGGATCTCACTCCATTGTTCTGATTAATTTACGTAACATGTAATTATGAACGTAAAAATGTCACCTTTTGTTGCTATATTGTCGAGCTATGGTTTGAGCTTCCGTCTTGACGCTAGCTAGCTTGACTTATCTTCAAAAGTTAGTTAACTTTTAGTCCCGCCCACAAGTCAAACAGTGGAAGTGAGCGTGATTGACGCACAACTCCGCCAATGGGAGAGAGGGTTTGTGTGCGGCTTCCCAATTGGAAAACAAGACGCAGGGCTCAGCACTTACCAGTGCAACAGCTGCCCTGTAATACCAGTTTGTAATTGTTTTAATGGATTATTCTACAGCCACACATAACAAACGTTGAATCGGGCAAAAATTGAATTTGTCGGTATTATAATCTCGCTTTAGTAATAACTTTTAGCCCCTCCCACAAGTCGAACTGTGACGGTGATTGATGCAAAGCTGCGCCAATAGGATTGAAGATGTCATCCTTTTTGATTGATTGATTGAAACTTGTATTAGTAGATTGCACAGTACAGTACATATTCCGTACAATTGACTACTAAATGGTAACACCCGAATAAGTTTTTCAACTTGTTTAAATCAGGGTCCACGATAATCAATTCATGGTAGTAATCCTTATACACATTCTCAATACCCGACCTGTTTTTTGTGCCTTTAAAAAACATTTATTACTTTACTTTAAAAACGCGTTCTTCCTCTAACAACCAAAACGTTGTGGAAACGATGATGCTGTGCAATAAAAATATGGATTATTTACGGAATTTGTGTGAGTATATGGCTTTACACACACACACATGTAGCCGAGTGTCCTGGGTTTGCATATTCGGTGTACTAATATAATAAAATAATAAAGGGTAGTCATTAGAGCAGGTCCACTCTCTACCACTTCTTTCATTTTCTCTCCTTTACACCTTCTTCAACAACCCACCTGTATAGACCTCTTACGTCACAGCTCTACGGCAACTCTGGAGGGACAAAACTCCTCCTCCTTACCTAACATTCTCTGGTAACTTAGGACTAGGGATGCGCGGGTAGGCAATTATCCATCCATCCATCTTCCTCCGCTTATCTGAGGTCGGGTCACGGGTGCAGCAGCCTAAGCAGGGAAGCCAAGACTTCCCTTTCCCCAGCCACTTCGTCTAGCTCTTCCCGGGCCAGCCGGGAGACATAGTCTTCCCAACGTGTCCTGGGTCTTCCCCGTGGCCTCTTACCGGTTGGACGTGCTCTAAACACCTCCCTCGACAATTATTTCATCCGCAACCGCATCACAAAAGTTGTCATCCACCCACCATCCAACCGAACCAACATTTTATCAAAACCACCACCCGCCCGCCACCCGCCCATTGTTATACATCTAATATAGACGATGCAAGGCATAAGTGAGGTTAGAAAGCCTTTCCCTGTTGAAGAAAGGAGACTGATCCAATGCAGCAGAGACATTCAATGCGTGCCACGCATTAATATCTCTTGGCCATGCATTAGTGGCTAAGAGATATTAATGCGTGATAATATTATTTATCATTATTATAATATTATTGTCATTTCCGTTAAGAAAGTGTTGACTATTGTTGCCAATGCCCTCAGATCAGGAGTGCGTTCCTCACACTTTGTGTGCGCAGTTGCAGCAAGCAGAACGATGCTTTTAAGAAGTTAAAAAAATGTTTTAGAAAGACTTTAGGCCCATATTTTCGTTAGGTAAAAAAAAATGTTTTGAATTTATTTCAATGAATATTAACTCGTTAACGTTATAATGCTCAAATAGGGATGATGGCGGGGTACACAGTGAAACAGTGAACAATTTCGCAACAAAGATGAACCTTTATTGATTGATCTGGGTAACAACATTTAACTATTGGTTCAACTGCCACCCACCCAAATCTATTTAAAATCTATTTCTTTCATCATGTCACCCGCCTGACCCACAGTTTATCAGCGGAATCCGCGGGTGTGTCCGCAAACCGCGCATCTCTTCTTGGGACACACTGAACTGTTTGTTACAGACACACACACACACACATGTATATATATATATACAGTACATATATATATACTGTATATATATATATACATATACATATATATATATATACATATATATACACATTTATATATGTATATGTTTATATACATATATATATATATATATATATATATATATATATGTATATATATATATACGTATATATTAGGGGTGGGCAAATTAATGCGTTAATTACGAGTTAACTCATCAATCTATTAACACCGACAATTATTTTATCGCACATTTGCGTATGTTGTTTACATGCTTTTATTTTGTTAACGCCTTTTCTTAACAAGATGGCATCTCCCGGATGTACTTCGGCGTCGAGGGGCTCTTGGTAAAGATGGAACATTTGGCAAAAATACCGGACAATTCTGCAAATTTCATGGCTGGCTTACGACCGCCAGACAATTCTGGATGTGGATAGATCGAGCCGTTTTGGACTGAATGACGCGTGCTTGCTAGACCGGCTAGCTAGCATGGGAATACTTTGCCGGCTACATCCAGCGGCTTGTGAAGCAGCGGAGTATTTGTGTTGTCTGTTTATTTATGACTAATGCAGACGAGGAGTGTTGGCTGAGTTCTTAACGTTTGCTTTCAGAGCGTGCATAACATACAAGATGCCGTCATGGCAACACAACCTATACCGGGCTACCGCGCATGCTCGTCACTCCTGTTGCATGCTGGGTAGGGTAGTTCTTTTTTTTCCTGGCTCATAACATCACAAATAGTACCATGTATATGCGTTCAGTTTATCAAAGCACCAAGCAAACAATCGGAAAATTCCCATCATATCAATTCCTAGATATGGTCATAATTATTTTAAGTGCACTACGCAGAATAAACACAACATTATTAATATTGCTACTACGGATAATTTGATCAAAAATTCCCTAAAACAGCCCACTACCTATAATATAGGTTTTTTAATCATAAGACCCTGATAAAAAAAATGTTTCTGCTGTTACCTCAGAAATTGCCTGTTCAGATGTTATGATTGTGGCTCAGAGATTTGTATGTAGATTATATTTATTTTCCATAACAAACAGGATAACTTAAATACCCTGGCAGTGGCAATAAGCTTAAATGTTTGTATTTACATTTTTTGAGTTGATTTTCATAAAATATGCTATTTAACTGCTACTGTTTAACAAGGACTGATTTAAATTGTGTTTGCACAACAAATGTTTTGGCGCTTTTGTTCATGTGGGAGAATATTCCAATAAAGGTGCAATACAGACCACTTTTGAATTCATTATTGGGCTTTGCGTATACAATGCAGTTAATCGCGATTAATCGGAGAAATAGTGCGATTAACTTCGATTAAACATTTTAATCGCTGCCCAGCCCTAGTATATATACATATACGTATATATACATATACATATGCATACATATATATACATATATATATATATATATATATATATATATATATATATATATATATATATATATATATATATATATATATATATATATATATATATATATTAGCGGTGGGCAAATTAATGCGTTAATTACGAGTTAACTCATCAATCTATTAACGCCGACAATTATTTTATCGCACATTTGCGTATGTTGTTTACATGCTTTTATTTTGTTAACGCCTTTTCTTAACAAGATGGCATCGCCCGGATGGGCTTCGGCGTCGGGAGGCTCTTGGTAAAGATGGAACATTTGGCAAAAATATCGGGCAATTCTGCAAATTTCATGGCTGGCTTACAGCGTGGTCACTCCGTGATCACTTACGACCGCCAGACAATTCTGGATGTGGATAGATCGGGCCGTTTTGGACTGAATAACGCATGCTTGCTAGACCGGCTAGCTAGCATGGGAATACTTTGCCGGATACATCCAGCGGCCTGTGAAGCAGCGGACTATATGTGTTGTCTGTCTATTTATGAATAATGCAGACGAGGCGTGTTGGCTGAGTTCTTAACGTTTGCTTTCAGAGCGTGCATATCACAACATACAAGATGCCGTCATGGCGACACACAACCTATACCGGGCTACCGCGCATGCTCGTCACTCCTGTTGCATGGTGGGTAGGGTAGTTCTTTTTTTCCCTGGCTCATAACATCACAATATAGTACCATGTATATGATGCATTCAGTTTATCAAAGCACCAAGCAAACAATCGGAAAATTCCCATCATATCAATTCCTAGATATGGTCATAATTATTTTAAGTGCACTACGCAGAATAAAATCAACATTATTAATATTGCTACTACAGATAATTTGATCAAAAATTCCCTAAAACAGCCCACTACCTATAATATAGGTTTTTTAAACATAAGATCCCTGATAAAAAAAAATGTTTCTGCTGTTACCTCAGAAATTGCCTGTTCAGATGTTATGATTGTGGCTTAGAGATTTGTATGTAGATTTTATCTATTTTCCATAACAAACAGGATAACTTAAATACCCTGGCAGTGGCAATAAGCTTAAATGTTTGTATTTAAATTTTTTGAGTCCAGGGTGTACCCCGCCTTCCGCCCGATTGTAGCTGAGATAGGCGCCAGCGCCCGCCGCGGCCCCAAAAGGGAATAAGCGGTAGAAAATGGATGGATGGAGTTGATTTTCATAAAATATGCTATTTAACTGCTACTGTTTAACAAGGACTGATTTAAATTGTGTTTGCACAACAAATGTTTTGGCGCTTTTGTTCATGTGGTAGAATATTCCATTAAAGGTGCACTACACACCACTTTTGAATTCATTATTTGGCTTTGCGTATACAATGCAGTTAATCGCGATTAATCGGAGAAATAGTGCAACTAACTTCGATTAAAATTTTTAATCGTTGCCCAGCCCCAATATATATATATATATATATATATATATATATATATATATATATATATATATATATATATATATACATATATTGCATATTTCTTTAGCTGCTTTATTTTAGTTTACAACTCCCTGGCGCTGTTTTGTACTGTTTCTGTACTTGTTTTAAATATTATTATTTAGTTTCTTGTATGTTGATGTTGTAGAAGTTGAACACATAAATACAACAGTGTGATCCTTCTACATCATTTGAAAACTGTGTCGCCGTTAACAAAATCTACACATTTAAATATGTTTTTGTGTACGTGTGTGTGTTTTCTATGGGTTAGTTTAAGTTATAATCGTGATCCGCAAAATATCATTATTTCATCGTCGAGCCAAGGTAAGAGCTTCCGGGTTAACTTTTAGCCCCTCCCACTATTTTACAGTGTCCGTTAATAGTTAATAAAAAAACGGACAACCTTAATTATACTGTATTACTATATTAATTTTCAAATTGATCCATGTCTGATCCTGCCTAAATAAACATGCTTTTATTAATTTTGATCCCTTAAAACTATTGTGCAAAAAAAATGTTAATCGAAAGTTTAATTCAAATTTTCTTTTACATTTTAAATGCTGCTTTTGTCCCTCAAAGTACTTTTGGGACCTTTTGTGAAATGTAAAATATATGTTTTACCTGGCCTTCCCCGCCGGAGGGCAGCCTTGTGCGCCAACAATTATTACGCACGTTTTACGCACAGGTCACATGACTTACCTGACCTCCAGTGGGCGTTGCCCACGCTCCCGAGGGGTTAATTGCGATCACCCTGAACGGCGGCAGGCTTTTGAGTGCGCAATGGTTCTTGACCCGGCGAGTCTGCTGTGAGTCGCGTCCCCACCACGGCCACGCCGACGATGGTCGCCGCCTGTCGCCTCCTCGGTAGAGCCTGCTAGCGCCTTGGAGATTCTCCCGCCAAACATGCGCGGCCAGCAGAGTTTCCCGCGCGCCCTCGTCCTCTCCCTCCTCGTTATCTCGCTCTGGGGGGTCGTGGTTGGGTCCAAAATGTCCACCCGAAGCGCGCACCACCGGCCGCTGACCGACGAGCAGACGGCCGACCAGAACCTGCAGTTCATGTTGAGTTTGTACCGCAGCGCGGCGAGACCAGACGGCAGACCCAAACAAAACCGGAAGTTTGGATCCAACACAGTGCGCCTGCTCAAACCCTCCACGTCCGCGGTGCACTACCTGCCCGCCTCCACAGGTGAGGCACACCTGACAAATTGTAACATGCATAGAACAACCAATATCCAGAAATCTTATCTGGTTCTGTGTTGTATTTCTACTGTGTGGACTTTTTTTTAGTGTGCTAAGGTCTTCAAATTTGTAAAAAAAAAAAAAAAAAAAAAAAAAGATAAATTGTCAATATAATTAACAAATGTACTTTTACACAAACTTACTAATACAGTCCAACGCTTTCCTGCTAGTGTAGTACCTCAAATCAAGGGCTTAAAGGCCTACTGAAACCCACTACTACCGACCACGCAGTCTGATAGTTTATATATCAAGGATGAAATATTAACATTGCAACACATGCCAATACGGCCTTTTTAGTTGACTAAATTGCAATTTTAAATTTCCCGGGAGTTTCTTCTTGAAAACGTCGCGTAATGATGACGTGTACGCGTGACGTCACGGACTGTTAGGAAATATGAGCGCTGCACACACACACAGCTAAAAGTCGTCTGCTTTAACGGCATAATTACACAGTATTTTGGAGATCTGTGTTGCTGAATCTTTTGCAATTTGTTCAATTAATATTGGAGAAGTTACAGTAGAAAGATGGAGTTGGGAAGCTTTAGCCTTTAGCCACACAAACACATGGTGATTCCTTGTTTAAAATTCATGGAGGTGAAACTTTACTATGGATCAGAGCTGACATGGATCCCAACCGAATGTCAACCAGCAGGTTTCGGTGAAAAAATTGTGGTTAAAAAGTCGCTTCTTACCGGATATCAGCTGAGCTTGTGCCGCCCATAAAGCTGCCGTCTACTTCCCTGAGACACTGCGCGTCAACAAACGGCCGTGGACACACCCCTCCGACTATCAGGTACTGTTAAACTCACTAAAACACTAGCAACACAATAGAAAGATAAGGGATTTCCCAGAATTATCCTAGTAAATGTTTCTAAAAACATATGAATCCGTCTCAATGCAATCACATTTTTTTTTTTCTAGTCCGTCGCTATCAATATCCTCAAACACAAATCTTTCATCCTCGCTCAAATTAATGGGGAAATTGTCGTTTTATCGGTCCGAATAGCTGTTTTTGTTGTAGGCTCCCATTAAAATCAATGTGAATATGTGAGGAGCCATCAACATGTGACGTCATCGTCTGCGACTTCTGGTAGAGACAGGGCTTTTCTCCACTTGTGAACTTTATCGTGGATGTTCTCTTCTAAATCCTTTCAGCAAAAATATGGCAGTATCGCGAAATGATCAAGTATGACACATAGAATGGACCTGCTATCCCCATTAAAATAAGAAAATCTAATTTCAGTAGGCCTTTAATTGGTTCTGTGATAGAGCTCTTAACTCAAAACACTTGTATCTCAAATCAACATGAATGAAATTTGTTTATTTCGGTCATGAAATCAACCTTTTTGTGTGATCAATTTAACAGCACAGATTATAAAAATTAACAATCATACACATATACACAGAAAAAGAAAAACAATGACCGAAAAAGAAATAGGCTCAAGCCAAGGCTTATATTTGCCTATCCTATACATTCACTGAAAATTAGATTGCCTGGAACATCAACAGTCAAATAATCAATGAGATGAAAGTAATCGTTGCTATATTTTAAAAGTTTCCATTATTTCACCTTTCAAGGCTTTCTTAAGCCTTAACAAAGAAGTACATGTCTTCAACTCATCACTGAGCTTGTTTCACCATTTAACTCCTAAAACTGAAATACATTTGTATTTGTTATTACTTTACATATTTCAAAATTCAATATCCGCGTAAATTATAGTTTTCTCCTCTTCATTTAAATAACCTAAAAATACAAATTGGAAGGCTGTTGTTCTTTATCCAAAACACAATTGTCATTGTTTTTAAAAACACAATATTTGAGCATTTTATCACATTACAACTTATGAATAATGGATTGGTAGGTTCATAGTAGCACGTTTTGTGTATTATTCTAAATGACTTATAAATAATGGATTGGTAGGTTCATAGTAGCACGCTTTGTGTATTATTCCAAATACCCTTTTTTGAAGTTTAATTATTGGGTCTGTTTGTTTTGTAAGCATTTCCCCAAACTTCAACACAATGTTAGAAATGAAAAAATAAAACAATAGTATAACATATGCAGCTATTTCTTATTCACCATGTGTCTTAATTTATAAAGAATAGCAATGGATTTGGATATTTTTCCCTATTCAATCGGACATAATTTATGATCAAGTATTCCCAAGAACTTAGTTTCATTTATTCTATCAATTTTCACCTGATTTGATTTTAATGTTGCTTCACAGTTTGTGCTTGCACCACTAAACACCATAAATTTAGTTTTCTTATCATTTAAAGATAATGTATTAATCTCCTATTGAAATGTATTAAAGTGGCGCTTGTCCCCTCCCAAACGGCACCATTTTAACATGTAATGTGTGTGTGTTTTTTTTTTTTTAAGAAAAATATATTTTCAGATAGGAAATATAATACAAAAAGAATAAAATATAATTTTCTCAGTCATCTTTATTGGCAATTATCAACATGTGCTGGACATGCAGGAAACTTAAAAGAACGCTTCTCTCTAAACCACCTTGTGCGCTGACTGTAAAATGGATTTTCCAAAAATACATATTTGCATATATCCTTGTGTGTTTATATCTGCTATGGGCACTAGGGGACACTTATCTTGGGAACTGAGTGGGTGGGTATTGAAGATTAGTACTGGATCATGGGTTTATTATGTTACATATCGAAAAATGTGCAGATGCCTCAACTCATTGTTGCCATGACTCACAATGCTGTACTGTTTGCAAAATTCAATAACAATATTTGGGAAAATATGAATACAAAATGTGTAGAATAAAATAAGATGTAAAAAAGTTAGGATATGTACAATATGTGCATTCTAGAAAAAAGAAAAGGAACCACAAACACCCAAAGATGTGTGTCTAAAAATAAAAACAAAACACCAGAAGCAACAACTAATGTGCAAGGACTTGGATTTTGTACAATAAATGTAAAGCATTGAATTGACATATATTTAGAAATAAAATATATAGATATTTAGCGGGGGCAGAGAGAGGCAGTGACTACGTTTAAGCCTGGTTATACTCTTGCGTAGCTTGCGTATAGGCGATGCCGTCGTCCCCCCTTTACCTGCGTAGACTACGTACACCCCCCAAAAATCCTAGGTTTGCGACGCAGCGCTGAGCTATGATTGGTCAGTTTTTGCCAGGGAGGGTCCCTGAACACAGGCGAGCAGACTTTGTGCTTGAAATGCACAAATTATTGTATAAAATAAAACATTGTTTGCATGAAATCTGATTTTGTGTACTTAATATCTTGGTGCGCTCTACAATTCATTTCGGAATGTGTCATATTTCAATATATTGTTGTTGCATACAAAAGAAGTCACAAAGTACAACACTTAATTTTTATTGCAAATCTGCTAAAAGGTTACATTCTGACACACGTTCTTTCTCTCACCCACAAAACATCTCATTCTTCGTCAATAATCTTTCAGGCACGGTATATTTACAAACATTTGTGAACTCTGAACATGAATAAAGATGTAACCACCAGCATGTTGTGTACTTAAATCAGGGGTGTCAAACTCAAATACAGAGTGGGCCAAAAGTTAAAACCGAACAAAACCGCGGGCCGAGGTTGAACAAATTAACCTTTTAATAGGGACCCAAACAAGTTTTGCATTGAATCTTGAACAAGCAAGGCTTATATAACTCTATACTGACATGCAAAATCGAGTTTCATATAATAATAATAATTAAAAAATATCAATGGCATATCAAATAAAATTTAAATAAAAATTGAATGCCTCTTTTCAGCGGTGGGGTTGAGGTGGACGGGTTTTGGTGATAGCGGTTGGTGTATATTGTAGCGTCCCGGAAGAGTTAGAGCTGCAAGGCGTTCTGGGTATTTGTTCTGTTGTGTTTATGTTGTGTTACGGTGCAGATGTTCTCCCGAAATGTGTCATTCTTGTTTGGTGTGGGTTGACAATGTGGCACATATTTGTAACAGTGTTAAAGTTATTTATACGGCCACCCTCAGTGTGACCTGTATGGCTGTTGACCAAGTATGACTTGCATTCCCTGTGTGTGTGTGTGTGTGTGTGTGTGTGTGTGTGTGTGTGTGTGTGTGTGTGTGTGTGTGTGTGTGTGTGTGTGTGTGTGTGTGTGTGTGTGTGTGTGTGTGTGTGTAAGCCGCATATATTATGTGACTGGGCCGGCACGCTGTTTGTATGGAGGAAAAGCGGACGTGGAGACAGGTTGTAGAGAACGCCAAAGGCAGTGCCTTTAAAGCCCACCGCAAATATTGTTGTCCGGGATGAAATTCGGGTGGGGCACTTAACTTCGGGAGTCTCCCGGGAAAATCGAGAGGGTTGGCAAGTAAGAGTGTTGGCGGTGAATCAATCAATCAATGTTTACTTATATAGCCCTAAATCACTAGTGTCTCAAAGGGCTGCACAAACCAATGCGGTGTTACAGCGGCGGGCCAGCTCTGTTAATTTTATATTGCCTCAAGGGCCAAGTGAAATTACATGGCGGGCCAGAGTTTGACACCCATGACTTAAATAGTTAACAGTTTTGTTTATTTAAAATTCATATATTGGATCTTTCTTGGGCCATGACCGGAACGTCTGAATATTACTGCAAATAATGACCTCAGCCATTACTCGTTCAGAAGTTGCACAGCCCGTCTTCACAAAGGTTTATATATTAAACGTCCATTAAAAGTATCGTATTTTTCGGATTATAAATTGCTCCGGGGTATTCGTCACACTGGCCGAAAATGCATAATAAAGAAGGAAAAAAACATATATACGTCTCACTGGAGTATAAGTCCCATTTTTGGAGGGAATTTATTTGATAAAATCCAACACCAAGAATAGACATTTGAAAAGCAATTTAAAATAAATAAAGAATACCGTATTTCCTTGAATTGCCGCAGGGCATATAGTATGCGCCTGCCTTGAATCACTTTGCTAATTTGAAATTGCATAAAGGGAAGAAGATTAAGAGCTATTCAGTAGGATTTAAGGTCCAAGCTTACATCACACTCAAATTTTTACTGCATGCCTTTGGTAAGTGCCGGAGTGAGAAGAGGTTTTAAAATAATTAGCGCATGCTTACTTTTACCGCATGCCTTTGGTAATCGCAGGAGTAAGAAGAGGTTTTAAATTAATAAACGCCCCGGCGGCAATTCAAGGAATTACGGTAGTGAACAACAGACTGAATAAGTGTACGTTATATGACGCATAAATAACCAACTGAGAAGGTGCCTGGTATGTTAACGTAACATATTATGGTAAGAGTCATTCAAATAACTATAACATATAGAACATGCTATACGTTTACCAAACAATCTGTCATTCCTAATCGATAAATCCGATGAAATCTTCTTCCTTGATGTCGCTTCTAAACAACTCTGCCAACGCCAAAGGTATGCGCCGCTTCCTCTTGTCGTTTTCTGCTGCATTATTCACTACGTCCATCTTGTAATCTGCAGTACATGATTTCCTTTTCGGTGCCATTTTTGTTCAGCCCTTCTCAGTTTTTATAAGTTACCCCCAACGATGAAAAGATCCATTATAATAGCTACGGCAGTAGCATATAGCAGTTAGCATTCCATGGCCCACAATGCACTTCTGCCATGACCCTCCCGCGCCAAATTCTTATTGGTTGACGTGTGTGTGACGATAGCTGACATTTTCTTTGTCTCTTCCGCGAATGAGATAAATAATATTATTTGATATTGTGTAATCTGCAGTACATGATTTCCTTTTCGGTCCAATTTTTGTTCAGCCCTTCTCAGTTTTTATAAGTTACCGCCAACGATGAAATGATCCCTTTTAATAGCTACGGCAGTAGTATATAGCATATAGCAGTTAGCATCCCATGACCCACAATGCATTTCTGCCACAACCCTCCCCCGCCGAATTCTTATTGGCTGACGTGTATGTGACGATTGCTGACGTGTGTGTGACGATTGCTGACATTTTCTTAGTTTTTGCGCGAATGAGATAAATAATATTGTTTGATATTTTACGGTAATGTGTTAATAATGTCACACATAAATCGCTCCGGAGTATAAGTCGCACCCCCCGGCCAAACTATGGAAAAAAACTGCGACTTATAGTCCAAAAAATATGGTAACCTGATTATTGTGAATGATTAGTTCCGGTGTAGATAAAGTTGTCAATGTTGTGGTTGTACAGTGTCACTCTTCACAGGAAGGAAATATGCAGTATTTATACACAGACTGTAAAACTGTCTTGCCCTTGGACATGTTGCCCTTGTTCTCGCCCCAGAATAACTTGATGCTCGTTTCTTCGAGAACATGCAGGAACCCTACAACAATGTTGCAAAGTAAAACTTGTCCTGGATTTTTAGTTTTGGCAGGGTTCTTTACACAAACACATAGCAGGGGTTGAATGACACAATTCCATGGACTGGAATTTCATTGGTACGGTATTTGTTCTTGATATGAACAAGTGGAATGGATTAAATAACTACCATCTCTCTACACTATGAAGAGAATGGACACTAAGACACACGGTATATGAATATTTATTTAAACCTTGGATGTGCTGATCGATTTCTTGAAAAAGTGCGTGATGGCCTTTGCTGATCAATGCCTTTTGAAGACGATCGCAAACGCTGATCTCCTCTGGCTAATATTGCGTTTATTTTTAGCCCACAAGTTGACAAGCTTGCTAGTTATGCATCTCCACTGAGATGCAGAGTCAAACCAGCTTGACACCAGCTCAAATCCAGACATATCAAGTCCAATAAAGTTGCGGACAAATCTGTCGATGCCTTAACTTAGGGGTGTTAAACGTTCAGGTCCGCGAAAAGGTTTAATCTGACCCGTGGGATGAGTTTGCTAAGTATAAAAATTAACCTGAAATTTTTGAATGAAATAAACTGCTGTTCTAAATGTGTCCACTAGATGTCGCAATAGCAATTCTTTGTAGATGACGCTACATACAGTCACGATTAAAAGTTTACATACACTTGTAAAGAACCTAATGTCATGGCTGTCTTGAGTTTCCAATAATTTATTTCTACAACTCTTTTTTTGTGATGGAGTGATTGAAGCACATACTTGTTGGGTACCAAAAACATTCATGAAGTTTGGTACTTTTATGAATTTATTATGGGTTTACTGAAAATGTGACCAAATCTGCTAGGTCAAAAGTATACATACAGCAATGTTAATATTTGTCAAGTGTCACTGCAATAAGGAACTTTTGGTTGCCATCCACAAGCTTCTGGCAAGCTTCTGGCAAGCTTCTGGTGGAATTTTTGACCACTCCTCCTGACACAATGGGTGCAGTTCAGCTAAATGTGTTGGTTTTCTGACATGGACTTGTTTCTTCAGCATTGTCCACATGTTTAAGTCAGAACTTTGGGAAGTCCACTCTAAAACCTTTAATTCCATCCTGAATTAGCCAGTCCTTTACCACTTTTGATGTGTGTTTGGGGTCATCGTCCTGTTAGAACACCCAAATGCGCCCAACACCCAACCTCCCTCTGGGCTGATGATTTTAGGATGTCCTAAAGAATTTGGAGGTAATCCTCCTTTTTCATTGTCCCATTTACTCTCTGTAAAGCACCAGTTCCTTTGGCAGCAAAACAGGCCCAGAGCATAATACTACCACCATCATGCTTGACGGTAGTGTGGTGTACCTGGGATTAAAGGCCTCACCTTTTCTCCTCCAAACATATTGCTGGGTATTGTGGCCAAACAGCTCAATTTCTGTTTCATCTGACCAATGAACTTTCCTCCAGAAGGTCTTATCTTTGTCTGTGTGATGTCATGTTATCGTGCAGTGATTTTACCAGTTCGGCCCACTTGGGAGTAGATTTTTCTCCACATGGTCCCCGATTTAAAATGAGTTTGACACCCCTGCCTTAAATTGTTTTGTTTGTCGTCCCGCAGACCACCACTACACCTTCACTGTCCAGTACCACCTGGACACGCTTCCTTCCGAGCAGCTGATCAGAGCCTCTTTCGTCCACCTGCGCTCTTCGTCTTCCCCCGCGTCTCCAAACTCAGATCGGGCGGAGGTCGCGCCTCGGTGCAGAACCCGGATCAGGTCGCTGGGCAGGGAGAGCCTGGTCACCATGGAGCCTCACCAGCAGTGGACAGAGACGGACATCACTGATCACGTCCTCCTGGGCAAAGAGGACGGCGGCGACACCGTGAGCCTCACGGCCCAGTACTGGTGCAGCGAGCACAGGCGGTTTGAAGAGGAGGGTGGCGGCCTCTCGCAGGGGTGGGCTCGCTTTCCCGGAGGGAGGAAATGGCGAGGGGAGTCCCACCTAGAAGCCCCCTCACTGCTTTTGTACCTGGAAGAGGAGCGGGACGGCAAGGACTGGATGGCGGAGTTGTCCGGGGAAAAAGGGAACGACCTCATGAAGCGATTAGGCAGGTGGCACCCCTTTGTTCGCCATCGCCGCTCCACAGAAAGCAAAGATCCCCTCTTGGATCCCCTGACCACGCCCACCGCCGCCTCCGTCATCTCTGACCTCCCCAAGTACAAACTCAAAGTGAGTGCGCCCAAAAACCGCTGCAAGCTGCACTCCTTCCGCCTGTCCTTCGACGAGCTAGGCTGGGGTCACTACATCGCGCCGCTGGTCTACAACCCTCGCTTCTGCCAGGGCGACTGCCCCCGCGTGCTGACCTACGGCTACCACTCGCCCAACCATGCCATCATTCAGACCATCATCAACGAGCTGGGGGTAGGCGACGTGCCGCCGCCGTCCTGCGTGCCCTACAAGTACATGCCTATGAGCGTGCTGGTGGTGCACAAGAAGAAGGTGGAGTACAAGGAGTTGGAGGACATGGTGGCTGAGTCGTGCACATGCCGCTAGACAGGAAGTTGTTCTTTCAGAGTAAAAGCACTTTAAATTAGGCCCTCGACGGCCTTTGAACTGCTGAGCTGGGTTGTTTGTTATGGCTATTTCAACCAAATAAATATTCCCAACGTGCTGAAAACCAAAAACAACCTTATCCCGTCCAACCATCATGTCCTCTCTCTCGAGCCGTGTGCTCATCTTCAGTCGTGTTTTTAACAATCTTTGCATCACATCAAGGCTGAAGAACTCACAGGAGGCCAGAAGTTGGGGAGTTTTTGTGCACATTTCTTACAAAGATGATTTTAAAGTGTCGGATGTAAAAAAAAACAAAAAAAACCAAACGCAAATTTCCTGTGACGTATCATACTTACACTTTTGCACTTTGTAACTATTTATATAACAGGAGGAGGAAGAGGAGGGGGTGTTCAGACAAGAGTGCCCATGTGTCAAGAATGCATTCTTTTTATTACGAGTGAAAATGAATAATAAAATAAACCTGCATGTTTTCTAAAGCCTAATCTTGTTCTTCCGTGTTTATCGTGCACACATGATATGCATTTGCAGAACCCACAACAGCCTGACAAAACCAATATTCACACCACAAGCACTTGGGTGGGCGAATGGTGAAAGCAAGCAAACAAGCAGTCAAAAGACTGTATGTATCATGGGTCATTTCTAGGGCTGTCATGTTTAACAAGTTAACGCATGTGATTAGTGGTACAAAGTAATTGCATGAATCACGCATCAATGCATATTACTCACCAGAGGTGATTTCTCTAAGACTGCAAGGGAAGCTCAGCTTCCCCTAAAATGCAAAAAAATAAGTGATTAAATACATAGTGTACATGTTATTGCTAAATATGAGCTACAACGCGCTCTTTTGTTCGGATTCAGCTTCTTGTCACTGGTAACGATGCGGCTTTCCTCTCTCTCATTCCAGCAGCTTCACGGTGCTTTAAACAGTGTAGACGCTGGCCGTCCACAAAAAAGAAGCGAAAAGAGACGAGTCATTGGCTAAACGCTTGGCTTTGTCCCTCCCATCAGACGCTCAGCGTCTCTGGGGGTCTATGGGGCAGTGGGCTGGCCTTTACGCTCAACTTCTGCATGATTGGATGATCTATCCATCCATCCATCCGTCTTCTTCCACTTATTTGAGGTGGGGTCAACAGCCTAAGCAGGGAAGCCCAGACTTTCCTCTCCCCAGCTGCTTCGTCCAGCTCTTCCCGAGGGATCCAAAGGCGTTTCCAGGCCAGCCGGGAGAAATAGTCTTGGGTCTTCCCAGTGGCTTCCTACCGGTCAGACGTGCCCTAAACACCTCCCTAGGGAAGCATTCGGGTGACATCCTGAGCAGATGCCCAAACCACCTCATCTGGCTCCTCTCGATGTGGAGGAGCAGCGGCTTTACTTTGAGCTTCCTCCGGATGGCAGGGCTTCTCACCCTATCTCAAAGGGAGAGCCCTGCCACCTGGCGGAGGAAACTCGTTTCGGCTGCCTTTCCCCGTGATCTTGTCCTTTCGGTCATAACCCAAAGCTCATGACCATAGGTGAGGAAGGGAACATGGATCGACTGGTTAATTGAGAGCTTGGCCCTCCAGCTCAGCAACAGATCAATACAGCGTCCGCATTACTGAAAAGGCCGCACCATCCGCCTGTCGATCTCACGATTCCCTCTTCCCTCACTCGTGAACAAAACTCAGAGGTACTTGAACTCCTCCAATTGAGGCAGGGTGTCCTCCCTAACCCGGAGATGGCACTGCACTCTTTTACGGGCGAGAACCATGGACTCGGACTAAGAGGTGCTGATTCTCATCCCAGTTGCTTCACACTCGGCTGCGAATCGATCCAGTGAGAGCTGAAGATCCTGGCCAGATGAAGCCATCAGGACCACATCATCTGCAAAAAGCAGAGACCTAATCCTGCAGCCACCAAACCAGATCCCCTCAATGCCTTGACTGAAATTCTGTCTATAAAAGTTATGAACAGAACCGGTAACAAAAGGCAGCCTTGGCGGAGTCCAACGCTCACTGGAAACGTGTCCGACTCCTGCCGGCAATGCGGACCAAACTCTGACACTGATCATACAGGGTGTGGACCGCTCCCTGTACAATCATGATTGGTAAGTATGAGTGGATGATCTGTCTACAGGGGCGGTTCTAGGCATGCTTATATGAGGGGGCAGTCAGAAATGTGAAGGGGGCATCATGTGTACACATCATGCTCCAGCACTTTTTTTTCTGTGCTTATAGTAACGATGCTTTCTTCATTGAAACGGGTCTTTAGCTATGTGTCCAACCCCAACCTGGAGTAGTGGATTGCACTTTGTCAGGCCTCTACCTTCAGACCTGTCCAAATTGGGTGTCCCACCTGAAGACTAAGCTCCTGCTGGTATAGCTCTTACGGTCACTGAGGCACGCAAACCCCCTGACCACAATAAGGTGGCAATCCCTCAGGGGGGGGGAAACATTAACAGCGCTGCCATATTTCCGACAGAGGAAACAGAAGCAGGCGTCTCCATCCATTTTCTACCGCTTATTCCCTTTTGGGGTCGCGGGGGGCGCTGGCGCCTATCTCAGCTAGAATCGGGCGGAAGGCGGGGTACACCCTGGACAAGTCGCCACCTCATCGCAGGGCCAACACAGATAGACAGACAACATTCACACTCACATTCACACACTAGGGACCATTTAAGCAGCGTCTCGCACCACAGAACACTCTAGCCATGGTCGTGTGCGGTACCAGGCAGGATTGAATGATCTTAATGTTATACCAAATGCACGCTTTGGGTAGCCACCCAGTATTGGCTGAGATGGTGCGTTGCCATTTAAGTCACTGGGTAGCTGAGCAGGCTGCTTTGGGGGAGCGCTTGCTGGGGGACGGAGGGAGCTGGTGCAGGAGAAACAGTGCTTGCTGGTGCTAAAGGTGCAGTATTGCTAGCTGCTGTCCCTGATGTACTAGCAGTAGCATCATTGCTACTACTACATGCAGGAGCAGGACTAGACTTTTTAAATGCTCTGAAAAATGGATGCATTACAGAGCATTAACTTTCTCTTTGTGAGCTGCTGGAAGCTGGAGCAGAAAATAAGTAAGCTTGAACAACAGAAAAAAACCCGCTGTGATTACATGAAGAAAAACAACAACAGTACAGGACTACAGCCTGGGGCGGGGCTTTACGTAGGGGTCTGTCAGACACAGGTCACTTGTCTTCAGTTTGTCACATGCAGTGGACGTGGGCACTCATCTGGGCACAACATTCATTCACTCCAATGTATGTGTGTTGCCCACTTGCTTGTAAATTGATGAAAACGGCTGTGATTTTGTTTTTAGGTGTCTTGGTCATATCAAATGAAACTTATAATTTGTTTATTACAAAATGTAGATTGAAACATTAAAGGTTGACTATGTAGAATTACAAGAAAAACAACAGAAAAAGAATTCCAGCAGACGATTGCCAGACCGTTGCTAAGTAAAACGGGC
This sequence comes from Nerophis ophidion, assembly GCF_033978795.1. NCBI lineage: Eukaryota > Metazoa > Chordata > Actinopteri > Syngnathiformes > Syngnathidae > Nerophis > Nerophis ophidion. Next base: position 31,015,886 of record NC_084620.1, on the reverse strand, counting down.
CTTTGCTCGGGACTCCGCTCTGAACAGAGGACAGCAGAGGAGGACTGCTAAGCAGGATATATACCTTATGTTTCATTTTTACCGTCATTAACAGCATCATAAATGACTTGTAGCTTGTTACAGGGACAGTGGAGGCTCTCTGCCTTCCAAACCACTGCTGCTAAGAGCCTCCGCTGTCACTGCTCTCGTCAAGTTGTAAAAAAAAAAATTTTAAAAAAAGGAACTCCGTAGCACCAAAAGTCCACGACGATAAACGTGTTTATGACAGATAAGACTACACAAATACACCCATCCTAACAAGTATATGATAAATGTAGACAACTTTTTCTTTTCTTTTATTTTCATACTGCAACAGTGATTGGATGTTTACTGAAGGCCTTGGGGTTGTGTGCGGGTGTGTGTCTGCTGCGCAGCCTGTGGAATGGTGAATACACGCACAGCGGAGGGAGGAATGAGAGGGAAGCCGACACTACTATATCGTGTGTGTCCCTTTTTCGGCGGATTTTTCCGCTAGTGCAGATAATTTTGTCAACTTATAATGTAGTAATTTTGTGAGTTTATTAAAATTTGCTTTCTCAAATTTTTATTTGAGGGGGCAAGAGGCTGATTCCCTTTTTGATTGACAGCGAAATGAGCGAATCAGCAATATTGTATTGTAAATGTCCGTGGGAACTTTTTTCAATTTTCATTCTGTTGTTCTTGATCCTCTTAGCAGCATTTTCTTTGTTAAAAACCACTAGTGACAAATAGAGCTTCTATTTCTGTTGGGGTTTTTTTGTGTTTGAAGACTGACTTCTTTCACTCGGCAGTTTCTGTCCCTACTGAGACCCTCCACCATCTCAAAGCACTCACAGGCGGCCACACTTCGCGCTAACCTTGTACCAGTACCAGGTAGCAAGCTAGCTAGGTAGCAAGCTGCACAGAATAGTAGATCATTCAAATGTTTTTTTTTTATTCAACAACAAACATACTTTTACAATGCACACAGGTGTACAAACGATTGTCATTAGTGGCAAAGATTGGAGCTACATCTGCGGGTTTAGAGAGGAGGTTCTCCTGTTTAAAGTACAACCCATTTATCATTTAAAGCGGCTCAAGTCTTGCACCTGCAACACCATGGGCCGTTGAAGCAGCCGAGCTCTGCTGGCCATTGAAAGGACACTTGTCAAATCCCTGGAAAAGACGCCTTCTTGGTACGACAGGGTCACAGATCACGTTTTCTTAAAAAGGAACGGAGGGTAGAATTTACATATAAATAATAAACCAACACATTTTATGATGTAGGCCTAAATTGAGCTTCCCCTTCTTGAGGGACCAGCATCCACCACTAGTATTCACACAATTTAATTTTACTCCGCATTCTCCTTTACGGGCAGCACGATAGAACAGGGGTTAGTGCATGTGCCTCACAATACGAAGGTCCTGTTTTGTCCTGGGTTCAATCCCGGGCTCGGGATCTTTCTGTGTGGAGTTTGCATGTTCGCCCCGTGACTGCGTGGGTTTCTTCCGGGTACTCCGGCTTCCTCCCACTCCCAAAGACATGCACCTGGGGATAGGTTGATTGGCAACACTAAATGGTCCCTGGTGTGTGAATGTGAGTGTGAATGTTGTCTGTCTATCTGTGTTGGCCCTGCGATGAGATGGCGACTTGTCCAGGTTTATACACCGCCTTTCGCCCGAATGTAGCTGAGATAGGCTCCAGCGACCCCGAACGGGATAAGCGGTAGGAAATGGATGGATGCTACTTTACCATAAAGGTGGAGCAGGCTGTTCTACGGACTGTCAGTGATCAGATCCATGCAAAGATGAGTGAGGAGACTCCAACCCGTGGGCACATTTCAAGATTTTTCTGGACTTTAGATAGGTGTTGCCAAGTTTTGAGCAATTGAATTACATTTATGTGGTATAAAATTACTCAACCGCCAACACTCAAATTATAAAACCTAATATAACTTAGTAAAGGTATTTACATTATCTGTCAGAGTCTGGCAGATTTGTAAAGTAATGTGTTAAACCCATGCAATAATCCATTTTTTACCGCTTATTCCATTTGGGGCCCCTGTGGGGCGCTGGTGCCTATCTCAGCTACAATCGGGCGGAAGGCGGGTTACACCCTGGACCAGTCGCCATCTCATCGCAGGGCCAACACAGATAGACAGACAACATTCACACGCACACATTAGGGCCAATTTAGTTTATATATATATATATATATATATATATATATATATATACACACACGCACGCACACAGTTCAGGCCAAAAGTTCGGACACACCTGTTCCTCATTCAATGTGTTTCCTTCATTTTCATGACTATTTACATTTTAGATTGTCACTGAAAGCATCAAAACTATGAATGTAGAGTTGCTCTGATTACTGCTTTGCACAACCTTGGCATTCTCTAGATTAGCTTCAAATACACCTGTGAAGTGAAAACCCTTTCAGGTGACTACTTGAAGCTCATCGAGAGAATCCCAAGAGTGTGCAAAATGATAATCTGCGCAAAGGGTGGCTATTTTGAAGTAAGTATAGAATATAAAACATGTTTTCAGTTATTTCACCTTTTTTGTTAAGTACATAACTCCACATGTGTTCATTCATAATTTTGATGCTTTCAGTGACAAACTACAATATTACTAATACTCAGGAAAGTAAAGAAAATGCAATGAATTGATTGAGTTATTGATTGAGACTTGTATTAGTAGATTGATTGCACAGTACAGTACATAATCTGTACAATTGACCACTAAATGTTAACACCCAAACAATTTTTTCAACTTGTTTAAATCAGGGTCCACGTTAATCAATTCATGAGAAGGTGTGTCTAAACCTTTGGCCTGTATTGTACATATCAGTGATGGGCCGTGCGTTTCCCACCTAGGCCTTCAGTGATCTCCGACTTCTATGATTACCTCTCAAAATACCATAATTGATGTCACCACATGATCATTGCTGGAGAAATACTATACAGGAACACATTTACACCCTACTGGGCATTGAATAACATAAACCATATACAAAACTGGTAATTTTTCTGATGTATTTAAAAATCAATCAAAACGCATCAGCAATTAAAACATATACCGTAAATGTATCTGCTTGTGTTATGCAACTTCCGGTCAATTAATTTTGATTCAAAGTACACACTTCTCAAAGGTACATCAACTGCCCTGACCACATGATGGCGACAAATACACATGTAACAATGTTAATTAAATGACAAGCATGACACACTTTAACAAGAGTTTACAACTTTTAGTTGTAACAGAACATCTACTGCCAACATCGTGTGAACTGATTGGCTATCGCAACTGTCTATCAACTCTGTGTCCTCAAATTCATGCGCCAACGGTCCCGTTGAGTATCCAATCACAGGACATGTAAATGTCACGTTCAACGTGAGGCCATCCAGAGGCCTTCTTGACAACAACTCGTGATCTGATTGGCTATCGTAATTATCTATCAACTGTATGTAGCCGTTCACTTACAGTGCACAGGTGACTGCATTGTTTATTCGAGGTTGGTACTAGGTGGGGATTGAACCAGGGACCCTTGGGTTGCGCACGGCCACTTTCCTCACGCCGCGCCACGCCGCCCCATAAGCTACCTGAATTCTGATTGGATACAAACTAAAACCAAAAACAGCACTGGAACTAGGATAATATGACATGAAGAGAATATGAAAAGGTTTTGATATTTAGGGAAATAAATAAAAAAATAATGTTATATTTAATTACGATCATGATTATTGGTTATGTTAGGCCAGCAGAGAAGGCCTTGCTGGTCCTGACGGCAAACCACTGGTATATATAAATTTATATTTATATATATATATATATATATATATATATATATATATATATATATATATATATATATATATATATATATATATATATATGAATACTTTAGTGTCCAGTTTGGCTTTGAAAATAAATAAAATAGAATGTCCCCAGATGGTTATTACTGTATGTTGTATGAAAAATACCCCAAAAACTCAAATATCTATCCATCTGTCCATCCATGAATTATTAACGTGGACCTCGACTTAAACAAGTTGAAAAACGTATTCGGGTGTTACCATTTAGTGGTCAGTTGTACGGAATATGTACTGAACTGTGCAATCTACTAATAAAAGTGTCAATCAATTAATCAATCCATTTCTATCGCGTCCACATGAAGTGGCATGACCTGCCCTGGTGCAGTTACACAGGCAGTCCAGCAGAGAGCCCTCTTCCACAACAACTCGCGCACAGACGTCAATTCCAGTGCTTTAAAACAAAAACCAAAATAAATCTCAATAAATTTGAATATTTTTTGACAAGTTAATGTGTTGCAGTAATTCCGTTCAAAAGCTGAAATGCTCCAAAACAAAACAAAAATAGATTTCAATAAATATGAATATTTTTGACATTATTGTGTTGCAGTAACTTTGTTCAAAAGGTGAAACTCTTCTATGGATTTAGTACAGCCACAGTGAAAAAAATAAATTATGCATTTTGATTATAAAGTCACACTGATAAAAAAATAAAAACACATTTGTATTATAAAATGTAGAACATTTTCAAAAAGTTAAATATTGGTTTGCGCTCCAATCAGCAAATCAAAGGCAAAAAAACCTAATAGCTCCATTTGTCATGAAATGAACTTCTGAATAACTAAATATTCAAATGTGTTGAAATAAAACTATACTTATTTTTGTCTGTTTGTACCACTCATTCATCTAATGTTTAAAAAAAAAATCCACAGAGATACATTTAAATCATCTTTACGACCTTTATCAATCAATCAATGTTTATTTATATAGCCCTAAATCACAAATGTCTCAAAAAGCTGCATAAGCCACAATGACTGCGCGGTACAGAGCCCACATAAGGGCAAGGAAAAACTCAACCCAGTGGGACGTCGATGTGAATGACTATGAAAAACCTTGGAGAGGACCGCATATGTGGGCAACCCCCGCTGCCCCTCTAGGGGAGACCGAAAGCAAAGGACGTCGAGTGGGTCTAACACAGTGGTTCTTAACCTTGTTGGAGGCACCAAACCCCACCATTTTCATACACGGATTCACCGAACCCTTCTTTTAGTGAAAAATAAAATGTGTTTTCATAATTTAATCCTAATTTGTAAATATTAATCATAAAATGATGTTATTATGGTAAAGAAATACTAATAAAGATATATTTTACAAACAGAAAGTTACAGGAATGTACACATGATCCCATGTTTACATCTCATTGTGCAACATAGATGTAAATATAAACGGAATAGAATGATTTGCAAATCCTTTTCAACCCATATTCAATTGAATATGCTACAAAGACAAGATACAGTATTTGATGTTCAGACTCATAAACTTTTTTTTTTGCAAATGATAATTAACTTAGAATTTCATGGATGCAACATGTGCCAAAGTATATGCATATATTGTTCTAAAACCTGTATGTACCTTTCAACATTAATGGTGCCTTCACAGATGTGTAAGTTACCCATGCCTTGGGCACTAATGCACCCCCATACCATCACAAATGCTGGCTTTTGAACTTTACGTTGATAACAGTCTGGATGGTTTGTTTCCCCTTTGGTCCGGATGACACAATGTTGAATATTTCCAAAAACAATTTGAAATGTGGACTCGTCAGACCACAGAACACTTTTCCACTTTGCATTAGTCCATCTTAGATGACCTCGGGCCCAGAGAAGCCAGAGGCGTTTCTGGATGTTGTTGATAAATGGCTTTCGCTTTGCATAGTAGAGCTTTAACTTGCACTTACAGATATAGCAATGAACTGTATTTAGTGACAGCGGTTTTCTGAAGTGTTCCTTAGCCCATGTGGTGATATCCTTTAGAGCAGGGGGCTCGAACTCAATTTACCTGGGGGCCACTGGATGCAGAAACTGGGTGAGGCTGGGCCGCAAGAAAAGATTTCTTAAAAAATCTAACATGCAGTTTTTAATGAATTCACCTTCTATGAATGGCTTTCCCGCCCTAGCATTGTTAGGGCAGGAAAGCCAACCCTCACGATTTTTTTCGGGAGACTCCTGAATTTCAGTGCACCTCCCGACAATCTACCGGTGCAACCATTTTCCCGAATTTGTCCCAATTTTCACCCTGGCGACATTATTAAGGGCTGCCGCGACTGCACTGCCTTAACGTCCTCTACAACAGTGGTTCTCAACCTTTTTTCACTGTGAACTTTGAACATTTTTTTAACTCAAGTACCCCCTAATCAGAGCAAAGCATTTTGGTTGGAAAAAAAGAGATAAAGAAGTAAAATACAGCACTATGTCATCAGTTTCTGATTTATTAAATTGTATAACAGTGCAAAATATTGCTCATTTGTAGTGATCTTTCTTGAACTATTTGGAAAAAAAGATATAAAAATAACTAAAAAACTTGTTGAAAAATAAACAAGTGATTCAATTATAAATAAATATTTCTACACATAAAAGTAATCATCAACTTAAAGTGCCCTCTTTGGGGATTGTAATAGAGATCCATCTGGATTCATCAACTTCATTTTAAACATTTCTTCACAAAAAAATACATTTTAACATCAATATTTATGGAACATGTCCACAAAATATCTAGCTGTCAACACTGAATATTGCATTGTTGCATTTGTTTTCACAGTTTGTGAACTTACATTCATATTTGTTATCCAAAAAATATATTTATTAAGTATTTATGACAGACTGCTATTTTTTAGAATGTTTTTGATAAATCTCACTTAACCCTTGGCATACCTTCACGTAGCGTACCATCTATAAGAGAAGTAGTGCTCTATAACTCATCATTGTGCACATAACAGAACTACAGTAAAAACTCTAAATCATGTTGTGCGAGACTTGTGCAGAACAATGTCAGAGGCTGCAAGACGTACTTACTCAACAACCATACAGGTCACATTGAGGGTGGCCGTATAAACGACTTTAACACTGTTACAAATATGCGCCACACTTTCAACCGACACAAAACAAGAATGACAAACACATTTTGGGAGAACATCCGCACCCTAACACAACTTAAACACAAGAGAACAAATACCCGGAACACCTTGCAGCCCAAACTATCCCGGGCTACAATATACAAAACCTCAACAGACGCAAGTAGGGAGGGTGGGGGCGTGGGGGGTTGGTGGTAGCGTGGGTGTGTATATTATAGCCCAGAAGAGTCAGGGCTGCATGGGATTCTGGGTATTTGTTCTGTTGAGTTTATGTTGTATTACAGTGCGGAAGTTCTCCTGAAATGTGTTTGCCATTGTTGTTTGGTGTGGGTTCACAGTCTGGCACATATTTGTAACAGTGTTAAAAGTTTTTTTTGGGCCACCCTCAGTGTGACCTGTGTGGCTAATGACCAAATATTTCTTGCAACATCACACATGTGTACTGCTCAGCCAAATGTAACAATCAAATAGGCTTGCACTTTGTCTGTACAGGATTCAGAGGGCGTTAAGAACAGTGCTATTGAGGCACCCCCTGAGTATTGTTGAATGAGTAAAAATCGGCAGGGATTACCAGAGAATGGATACCCTGATAATAAGAGGACTCCCATGAAAATTGGGAACGTTGGGAAGCATGACGCTGTCAAGTTCCGTTCATATTAAACTCGCGGGCCGCACATACATTAAATTGTCATATCAAAGTGCGGGCCGCAAAATAACGTCTCGCGGGCCGCAATTGGCCTGCAGGCCGCATGTTTGAGACCCCTGCTTTAAAGATTGTGGTCGGTTTTTTAAACAGTGCCGTCTGAGGGATCGAAGCTCACAGTCATTCAATGTTGGTTTCCGGCCATGCAGCTTACGTGGAGTGATTTCTCCAGATTCTCTGAACCTTTTGATGATATCATGGACCGTAGATGTTGAACTCCCTAAATGTTTTGCAATTGCAAATTGAGAAACCCATCCATCAATCCATTTTCTACCGCTTTTTCCATTTTGGGGTCGCGGGGCGCGCTGGCACCTATCCTAGCTACAATCGGGCGGAAGGCGGGGTACACCCTGGACAAGTCGCCACCTCATCGCAGGGCCAGAAACGTTGTTCTTAAATTGTTTGACTATTTGCTTACGCGATTGTTCACAAAGGGGTGTACCTCGCCCCATCCTTTCTTGTGAAAGACTGAGCATTTTTTGGGAAGCTGTTTTTCTACCCAATCATGGCACCCACCCAATTAGCCTGCACACCTGTGGGATGTTCCAAATAAGTGTTTGATGAGCATTCCTCAACTTTATCAGTATGTATTGCCACCTTTCCCAACTTCTTAGTCACGTGTTGCTGGCATCAAATTCTAAAGTTAATGATTATTTGCCCCAAAATTTTTTTATAAGTTTGAACATCAAATATGTTGTCTTTGTAGCATATTCAAATGAATATGGGTTGAAAATGATTTGCAAATCATTGTATTCCGTTTATATTTACATTTAACACAATTTCCCAACTCATATGGAAACAGGGTTTGTACAATATATTTTGTCATTGTCATTGTAAGTGGGCCAAAACACTTATATCAGGAAATAATATCGTGGAGATGACTGATGTAATTTGATTTTAATAATAAAACATTTAACTGTTTTTTTAGTCAGGTTTGGGTCTGGTGTGCTGCTAGTGTAGCCACAGTGCACGTGCACGTCTGACGTCGCTCACATGTGCTCCACTGAACGCTCAAGGAGTTTTTGCGTTTGCTCAGGCATTTGGAAAATTAGAGGGAATATTGTTTTGGAGGCATCCACAATACGTCAATAGAGAGAAGTTTTTATTTACACGATGAGTCGGGTGTGTCTTGACCTCCGCGGCGGTGGCTCTGTCGAACCCCTAAGGCCGACTCACCGAACCCCTAGGATTCGATCGAACCCAGGTTAAGAACCAGTGGTCTAACATAAAATTGTGAAAGTCCAGTCCATAGTGGATTTAACATACCGTATTTCCTTGAATTACCTCCAGGTCAAACTCACTTTGCTAAATAATTAGCGCATGCTTAGTATTACCGCCTGGTCAAACTCGTGACGTCACCGGTGACACTTCCCCTGTCATCATTTTCAAAATGGAGGAGGCTGATTTCAATACCGGTAATTTGTAATTGCATAAGGGGAAGAAGATTTAGAGCTATTCAGTAGGATTTAAGGTCCAAGCTTACATCACACTCAAATTTTTACTGCATGCCTTTGGTAAGTGCCCGAGTGAGAAGAGGTTTTAAAATAATTAGTGCATGCTTGCTTTTACCGCATGCCTTTGGTAAGCGCAGGAGTGAGAAGAGGTTTTAAATTAATTAGCGCCCCAGCAGCAATTCAAGGAAATACGGTAAAGGAGAGAGTCTGTCCCTCCTCCCCCCTACAAGGGAGAGGGGGGTAGAGAAGAAAAAAAAGAAACGGCAGATCTACTGGTCTAAAAAAGAGGATCTATTTAAAGGCTAGACTATACAAATTAGTTTTAAGATGGGACTTAAATGCTTCTACTTATTGTAGTAATAGTGACCCAATTAATAGTAATAGTGACCCAATTATGCCTCTAGAAGCTGGTGAGGGAGTCTTAAAGTGCACATTTTGATCACATGACTGACTTCTGGCTTTGAAAATGAACCAGCAGTTTTTGACGGGATCATTAACCAGGTTAGTGGGTCACAGAGGTGTTTACACACGTAGGCTGCTGACACACGTGCACACGTGCACATGGACATTGAAGATAAGCTAATGAACTGTTGAACTTCACTAAAAATCAGAATACTTAATACTAATCAGATCATTTTGCATCATTGTTATTAGGAGACCCAATACAAGCTTTGCATCCAAATAAGTAATGAGTGGAGCAAGTGTGCTTCCTGTCCATGTGAGACGCGGCAGGACAACAAGGCGCATGCTGTTCACTTTTATTTATTGACAACTCTAATAGCACACTAGTGATCTACAATACCTCCCGAAAAGCGTGCAAAGCACTCACATTTCAGAATAGGAAAAGGTATATACAAAACCCCAAGCCAGTGAAGTTGGCATGTTGTGTAAATCGTAAATAAAAACAGAATACAATGATTTGCAAATTCTTTTCAATTTATATTCAATTAAATAGACTGCAAAGACAAGATATTTAATATTCGAAACTTAGTTTTTTTCTAATAATCATTAACATAGACTTTATTGGCAGCAACACATTGCACAAAAGTAGACATAGGGGCATTTTTACCACTGTGTTACATGGCCTTTCCTTTTAACAACACTCAGTAAATGTTTGGGACCGATTTCTGAAGCTTTTCATGTGGAATTATTTCCCATTCTTGCTTGATGTACAGCTTAAGTTGTTCAACAGTCCGGGTCTCTGTCGTGGTCTTTTAGGCTTCATAATGCGGCACACATTTTCAATGGGAGACAGGTCTGGACTGCAGGCAGGCCAGTCTAGTACCCGCACTCTTTTACTATGAAGCCACTCTGTTGTAACATGTGGATTGGCATTGTCTTGCTGAAATATGTTGCTCCAAAACCTGTATGGACCTTTCAGCATTAATGGTGCCTTCACAGATGTGTAAGTTACCCAGGCCTTGGGCACTAATACACCCCCATACCATCACAGATGCTGGCTTTTGAACTTTGCGCCTAGAACAATCCGGATGGTTCTTTTCCTCTTTGTTACAGAGGACACAACGTCCACAGTTTCCAAAAACAATTTGAAATGTGGATTCGTCAGACCACAGACTTTTCATTAGTCCATCTTAGATGAGCTCGGGCCCAGCAAAATCCAAATGGCTTTGGCTTTGTATAGTAGTTTTAACTTGCACTTGCAGATGTAGGGATGAACTGTAGTTACTGACAGTGGTTTTCTGAAGTGTTTATGAGCCCATGTGGTGATATCCTTTACACACCGATATCATATTTTTATTTTTTTTATGCAGTACCGCCTGAGGGATCCAAGGTCACGGGCATTCAATGTTACGTGCAGTGATTTCTCAAGATTCCCTGAACCTTTTGATGATATTAAGAACCGCAGATGAAGAAATTCCGAAATTCCTTGCAATAGCTCGTTGAGAAATGTTGTTCTTAAACTGTTCGACGCATTTGTTCACAAAGTGGTGACCCTCGCCCCATCCTTGTTTGTGAATAACTGAGCATTTCATGGAAGCTGCTTTTATACCCAATCATGGCACCCACCCAATTTTCCAATTAGCCTGTTCACCTGTGGGATGTTCCAAATGAGTGTTTGATGAACATTCCTCAACTTTTTCAGTCTTTTTTGCTTTTGTGCCAGTTTTTTTAAACATGTTGCAGGCATTAAATTCCAAATGAGCTAATATTTGCAAAAAATAACAACGTTTTCCATTTTGGACGTTATGTATCTTATCTTTGCAGTCTATTCAACTGAATATAGGTTGAAAAGGATTTGCAAATCATTGTATTCTGTTTTTATTTACCATTCACATAACGTGCCAACTTCATTGGTTTTAGGGTTTGTACATTAGAGTAGTCATGTACAGTATAGATTTAGTGTCCACTGAAAATGAGTCAACACACATCCAATATTGTCCCAATTGCAGGCTACACAAGAGATTAACAAAATGATTGTCTTACCAACAGTCAGGAATAGACTGCACGAGTGCTGCCATCACTGGGGAAACACAGTTCATGAATTCCAACACAAGTGAAAAGCACTTTTTTTTTTTATATACTTCATTGAGTTTTAAATTACGAGCTTGGTCATGAAACTAATTGAGTTCATAAGTTGGGGTAGTAACGTACTTTGATAAAGAAGGTGAGAAACACGATTGAATTCAGGAAAGAGCTTGTAGCAAACTTGGCCATGTGACGGTTTTCCAACATGATAAAGCAAGGGGGTCCAACTCAACTTTTGTTGGCCCACAGCATACTGTTAAAACAAAATCAAATAAAAGGATAACAGTGAAGTGAATTATATTTATATAGTGCTTTTCTCTAGTGACTCAAAGCGCTTTACGTAGTAAAACCCAATATTTAAGTTACATTTAAACCAGTGTGGGTGGCACTGGGAGCAGGTGGGTAAAGTGTCTTGCCCAAGGACACAACGGCAGTGACCAGGATGGTGAAAGCGGGAATGAAACCTGCAACCCTCAAGTTGCTGGCACGGCCACTCTACCAACCGAGCTGTACCGCCCCAGTAAACACATGAGAGGAAACAGTAAAAACATGAGGAAACGAGCAAAAATATGTAACATAGTATGTCTTCGTTGTCTTCATCTTCAAGCCACTTTATGACCGTCTCTTCAGGATGCGCCATTATGTGGGCTGTCTTGTTTACGTGCCTCCACTTTGATTGCGTCTCATCCCTGTCAGCCACGAACAGATACAAGTTTGAACTATACACTACTTTGTATTAGAAATGGCAACAGCAGAGGATGCATGTGCAATAGAATAAAATAGAATAAAATGGACTTTATTGTCATTATATTTGCATATAACGAGATTAAGGACTCCAACTTAAGGTGCGATAGTGGGAATAAATATGGGATAAAAATAAATTACACAAGCGGTAATAAAGATAAAACTAAGAATTGAAATAAAAAAACTAATATCCAATAAAAATAATAAGCAATCCTGTACAATATACAAAACACTATACAAATACAACATACTTTACAATATACAGAACAAGACAAGAGTATCGGGGTAATAAATAACAATCAGTGTCGGATGTATTGCACTCGAAGGGTAATATTGCACAGTAGGGTATTAGGGTAGGATATTGTATACAAGAGGATTGAGAACGAGAAGAAACCTTTTTGACGGCAACATCTCTTAACAATCTTACAAAAACGGGCACTTAGAATGATCCATAATGTGGGGCTCAAGGAGCACACAAATCGCTTATTTAAGGTCAAAACTGGTCAAAATGTCCTGATTTAGTAAAATACAATTGCCTGCAAATATTCAAAGTGTATTCCCAGAAAGGGATGTGTGTATAACCTCAGAGGAACGTCAAAATATAAACATGCTTTAGCACTTGGCACGAGGAAAAGTTTTTGTGTCTCAGTCTGCGGGGTGAAAATATGGAACAGCCTGATTGATGAACTCATTGTTCAAACATTGAGCATTTAAAAAAATTGTATGAATCTAATATTTTGGTTGGGTATAGTGAGATCTATAGGCTTGTTTTGAATATGTGTATGAATTACTTATATGACTTACTTATGATGACATATTGAAAATTGGAAGCACATTGTTCTGGGCAAATCCAGTTATGTGGCTCCAGATGAATGTGATAGAATGCATACTTGCCATCCTTGAGACCTCCAAATTCGGGAGATGGGCGTGGGCGGGTTTTGGTGGTAGCGGGGGGTGCTTATTGTAGCGTCCCGGAAGAGTTAGTGCTGCAAGGGATTCTGGGCATTTGTTCTGTTGTGTTCATGTTGTGTTATGGTGCAGATGTTCTCCCAAAATGTGTTTATCATTCTTGTTTGGTGTGGGTTCACAGTGTGGCGCATATATTTAACAGTGTTAAAGTTGTTTATACAGCCACCCTCAGTGTGACATGTATGGCTGTTGACCAAGTGTGCCTTGCATTCACTTATGTGTGTGTGTAAAAGCTGAATATATTATGTGACTGAGCCGACGCCCTGTTTGTATTTACAAAAAGTGAACGTGACAGGTTGTAGAGGACGCTAAATGCAGTCATTTTAAGGCACGCCCCCAATATTGTTGTCCGGGTGGAAATCAGGAGAAATTCGAGAGAATGGTTGTCCCAGGAGATTTTCGGGAGGGGTGCTGAAATTCGGGAGTTTCCCGGGAATATCGTGAGGGTTGGCAGGTATGTAAAATGTGGTTTAGAGGAAACTGGATATTAGTTAAAGTACTTATGCAAAAAAAAAAAATGGGGGGTGGATTCAAAAAGTGTATACTCCTTCCAATTACCCTTTTGAGATATGTTGAATTCATAAAATGTTCTTAATTCAATTTCTTTTTGTGAAATAATAATATTGCCATTGAGCACAAGACTGTTCACTGGAGATATGTATGTATATTATTTCTTAAGACCCACTTTTATTCTTTGGCTTTTAACACTATGTGAGTTGTGTGGTCCTCTGTTGTCCTCTGTGTTTTTTATACACTTTGATGTCTATTTTATTGTTTTAATTGATTTTACCCTTTAAAATTTTGTTTAATCATATTTGTTTTTTATATTGTTTTTTTTTATATTGGTTTTATATGTATTTATTTTTTGTTTTTATTCAGTCATTGGTGGAGCATAATATTGTTTTTTTTAATATTGTTTTTAACATGGCTGTGCAGCACTTTGGAAACGTTATTGTTGTTTAAATGTGCTATATAAATAAAGTGAATTGGATTGGATTATGCAAAAAAAAAAAAACTTAGATTTATATCGCGCTTTTCTATACACTCAAAGCGCTCACAGAGAATTGGGACTCAACATTCATTCACACCTGTTGGTGGTAAGCTACATCAGTAGCCACAGCTGCCCTGGGGTAGACTGACGGAAGCGTGGCTGCCAGTTTGCGCCTACAGTCCCTCCGACCACCACCTATCATTCATTCATCATTTATTCACCAGTGTGAGCGGCACCAGGGGCAAAGGGTGAAGTGTCCTGCCCAAGGACACAACGGCAGCAATTTTTTGGATGTCAATAGGTGGGAAGCAAACCTGCAACCCTCAGGTTTCTGGCCGGCCGCTCTACCCACTACGCCATGCCGTGGAGGTTTCTCACCTTCAGGTTCGGTTTTACAACACTGTTTTCTTTTGTCTTTGATGGAGTCTGTGTTGCTTTTTAGCAAATGTTTGTCCGTTTCTGTCTCTCTCCCTCGCTCTCACTCCACCTCCTCCCCTCGCTCCTCCCCGGCTGCTGCCTTTTAACAGAGCGACAGGTGATTAGATAAGCAGGCCCAGGTGGGCCATCCACGCACCTGTCGCTGATCTCGAAGCCGGTCCTGGCATACGCCGCTTCGCTGCAGAGCCGCAGGCCACGCCCCCCTCCACAATGTACTTAATGTATTACTTGGAACTGACTATGACATACTCAATAAACAATGTCGGACTTCAATGGCGGACTCATGCAAAGCTCTTTGGGTAAAACTTTACCATATATGGAGATATGCACTGATGTCACAATGGGGAAAAAAGTCAAATTCCAAACGCCTCGTTTGGAGGAAGTATGAAGCAAGGCAAGATTGTTTTATAATTATCCCCGGAATGCGTCATTGCTTTGATTTAAAATTTGCGAAATAGGTCCCTCCTCCAAAAACACGCACCTGGGCATAGGTTGATTGGCAACACTAAATTGGCCCTAGTGTGTGAATGTGAGTGTGAATGTTGTCTGTCTATCTGTGTTGGCCCTGCGATGAGATGGCGACTTGTCCAGGGTGTACGCCGCCTTCCGCCCAAATGCAGCTGACATAGATGGATGGATGGACGGTCCCTTTTAAGGTCGTGCAATAGATAACAATGTTGCTTGCACCAAATATTCATACTTCGGACACATTTGTAAGGTAGAATCACTTGTGTTGGATAAATAAACCGCGGCTCCCACAGTGCTGGCAGCACTCATGCAGTCCCAGACTATGACAGCATCACCTCCAAGCTTAACACAATGATCTTGCTACTCACTTATGTTGCCAACTATTGAGACAATAATACATGTGTTGACTCACCTGGGAATAGGTTTAATGGTAACACTAAATTGGCCCTAGTGTGTGAATGTGAGTGTGAATGTTGTCTGTCTATCTGTGTTGGCCCTGCGATGAGGTGGCGACTTGTCCAGGGTGTAACCCGCCTTCCGCCCAACCGTAGCTGAGATAGGCTCCAGCGCCCACCATGACCCTGACGGGAATAAGCGGTAGAAAATGGATGAAAGGATGGGTGCCAGACAAGCTATACACTGACTACTCTAAGAGTACATCCAAGTTGACTTTCTATGGTATTGTCTCTTGAAAAGATAGAATAAAACGGAAGTATGCTCTTAAGTCTGCCAGAGGTGAAGGATCACCGTACCAGACGTTCCCAGTAAACCTGTTCCGTGAACATGAGGACTGCCAGCTGGTCAGATGAGGTCTGTAACTGGCCTGTTTGATTAGGCAGCAAAGTTGCATCATTTAATTGGCTCCAGGCCTTGACTGCAACAGTTAGGACTCGATTAAATGCATGTAATGAATGCCTTTTTTTTGGGGTTGTTATTATATGCCCTATGAATTCTGCCAAGCAACAGCAACATAGGTATTATATGTAAATCCAGTTCTGTAGTTTTCTAAGGGGTCACAACATTTTTTTTTCTTGGGGACCTGAAGCGGCCGTTCACCTTTGCTTACTATGGCATAATCACATTTCAAAGGTCAGCCAAGGGACAATGATCTCCCGTCAGCTGTCTTCCAAGTTTTTTCCCCAAAAAGTCCATAGTTCTGTTCTAAACTTTTACATTTGGGAGGATAGAGTGCACACGTTGTGGCAAGGTTAGTGAGACAAAGGCAACACAACAACGTGGAATCCATGTTGCAAATGTTTTTTTGTGGGACTTCAGAGGCTGACAGAGATCACAAGTGGAATCAGAGGGGAACATTTTGACCCCTCTTTGGAATGGAGACCCAAGTCTTGTCCTGTGGAGGAATGGACTTGGAGAACAGATTGTTAGCATCATGTCCAAATATGCAGGGAAGTATTTGTGCTCAAGGTCAAGTGTGAGCCAATAAAGGGTCTAACTACGAGTTCTAGTCCAAAGCCTGCACCACCATCAGGGAGGGAGAGCATAAACACAAATATGAGTTATGAGAACATGTCATTGATGTACTTTTTAAAAACATTTCAGACCTGTGCTTTTACTTGAAGAGTAAAATGTTAGCAATGTACTTGAGTAACATAAAGCTCCAATTAACACCTTTACACAATTAATTCAGAGTCTCATTTAATGTGTGCTTTACAAAGGCTAATATCTGCATGGCTCTCCGGTCAAAACATTTGGTGCTGTGGCTGTAGGCAACCTTCTGATGTTTTAGGAAAATAATAAAAACTCCGCAAGACAGCAGTGACTGTGTTTGAATAGTCAAAAATGGCTTTATTTACCTCTGGATGCGCTATAAAAGGTTGCTACTCAGCTCTTAGTGTAACAACTCATGTGTTACACTTGTATTTTTGTTTATAATTAAGTTATTAGCTTTATTAATGCTGGCTGAGCAGTTTGCTCCTTACCTCTATTACAAAATGGTGATGTTGCTTGTATAAAAATTACCATATATACAAACCCCGTTTCCATATGAGTTGGGAAATTGTGTAAGATGTAAATATAAACGGAATACAATGATTTGCAATTCCTTTTCAACCCATATTCAATTGAATGCACTACAAAGACAAGATATTTGATGTTCAAACTCAAAAACTTAATTTTTTCTTTTTGCAAATAATAATTAACTTAGAATTTCATGGCTGCAACACGTGCCAAAGTAGTTGGGAAAGGGCATGTTCACCACTGTGTTACAACACCTTTTCTTTTAACAACACTCAATAAACATTTGGGAACTGAGGAAAATAATTGTTGAAGCCTGTTTTATATAGAGCTTCAGTCGTTCAACAGTCCAGCGTCTCTGCTGTCATATTTTACGCTTCATAATGCGCCACACATGGGATGGGAGACAGGTCTGGACTGAGTACCTGCACTCTTTTTTACGAAGCCACGCTGTTGTAACACGTCTTGAATGTGGCTTGGCATTGTCTTGCTGAAATAGGCAGGGGCGTCCATAAAAAAGACGGGGCTTAGATGGCAGCACATGTTGTTCCAAAACCTGTATGTACCTTTCAGCATTAATGGTGCCTTCACAGATGTTTAAGTTACCCATGCCCTGGGCACAAATGCACCCCCATACCATCACAGATGCTGGCTTTTGAACTTTGCGTCGATAACAGTCTGGATGGTTCGCTTCCCCTTTGGTCTGGATGACACGATGTCGAATATTTCCAAAAACAATTTGAAATGTGGACTTGTCAGAACACAGAACACTTTTCCACTTTGCATCAGTCCATCTTAGATGATCTCGGGCTCAGAGAAGCCAGCGGCGTTTCTGGATGTTGTTGATAAATGGCTTTCGCTTTGAATAGTGGCACTTCAACTTGCACTTACAGATGTAGCGACAAACTATATTTAGTGACAGTGGTTTTCCAAAGTGTTCCTGAGCCCATGTGGTGATATCATTTAGAGATTGATGTCGGTTTTTGATACAGTCGGTCATTCAGGTCAAGGTCACGATCATTCAATGTTGGTTTCCAGCCATGCCGCTTACGTGGAGTGATTTCTCCAGATTCTCTAAACCTTTTGATGATATTATGGACCGTAGATGTTGAAATCCCTAAATGTCTTGCAATTGCACTTTTAAAAACGTTGTTCTTAAACTGTTTGACTATTTGCTTACGCAGTTGTGGACAAAGGGGTGTACCTCGACCCCTCCTTTCTTGTGAAAGACTGGGAAGCCTTTTTTTATACCCAATCATGGCACCCACCTGTTCCCAATTAGCCTGCACACCTGTGGGATGTTCGAAATAAGTGTTTGATGAGCATTCCTCAACTTTATCAGTATTTATTGCCACATTTCCCAAATTCTTTGTCACGTGTTGCTGGCATCAAATTCTAAAGTTAATGATTATTTGCAAAAAAAAAAACGTTTATCAGTTTGAACATCAAATATGTTGTCTTTGTAGCATATTCAACTGAATATGGGTTGAAAATGATTTGCAAATCATTGTATTCCGTTTATATTTACATCTAACCCAATTTTCCAACTCATATGGAAACGGGGTTTGTACAGTATATATATATTTTATTTTTTTAAAACCTAGAAATCTACGTTACAGGCTTTCCACATAAGAAGCCTGCATCGTTTAGGCACAGCTCTGCACAGTGACGTGCGGTGAGGTTCCAATTAGCAAGAACTTTCACTTTCAATACGGACGGCTGTAAAAAACTTGTACTATACAGGTGAACTGCAATGAGGTGGCGACTTGTCCAGGGTGTACCCCGCCTTCCGCCCAAATGTAGCTGAGATAGGCTCTAGCCACCCCCCGCAACCCCAAAAAGGGACAAGCGGTAGAAAATGGATAGATGGATATACAGGTGAAAATCAAAATATTTGAATGACATTTAAAGGTTTGTTTATTCCAGCGATTAGATTTATAAAGTGAAATTGATACATATCGTACAGTACATCCGGAAAGTATTCACAGCACTTCACTTTTCCACTTGTTGTTACTATATGTTACAGCCTTATTCCAGAATGGTATAAATTCATTTTTTTCCCTCAAAATTCTCCAAACATTACCACATAATGTGAAAAGCTTACTATTTTAGAATAAAAATAAATAAATACATCACAGTGCATCCAGAAAGTAATCACAACGCTTCACTTTTTCCACATTATTTTTTTGTTACAGCCTCAAAATGGAATAAATTCAGTTTTGTTTTAAAAATTCCATACACAATATCCCATAATGACAATGTAAAAAAAGCTTTCTATATTATTTTTTTTTGCAAAATTATCAAAAATAATAAAATTATATGTACATAAGGCCTGGGAATGCCTCAGGATACCCTGGGAAGAGCTGGACGAAGTGGCTGGGGAGAGGAAAGTCTGGGCTTCCCTGCTTAGGCTGCTGCCCCCGCGACTTAACCTCAGATACCGGTAAGCGGAAGAAGATGGATGGATGACATGTACCTAAGTATTCACAGCCTTTGCTCAATACTTTGTTGATGTACTTTTGGCAGGAATTACAGCTTCAATTGTTTTTAATACGATGCCACAAGATTGGCACACCTAACATGGGGCAGTTTTGCCCATTCCTCTTTGCAGCACCTTTCAAGCTCCATCAGTTTGGATGGGAAGTGTTGTTTTTTTATCCAGGATGCCTCTGTACATTGCTGCATTCACTTTTAGTCTAGTCATGGAGGTGACCAAGAACCCGGTGGTCACTCGGTCAGAACTACAGCATTCCTCTGTGGAGAGAGGAGAACTTTCTGAACCATCTCTGCAGCTATTCACCAATTTTGGTATAGTGGCCAGACGGAAGCAATTTCCAAAATGATTTCAGTTTGCCAAAATGCACCTGAAAGACTTTCAGACCATGAGAAACAAAATTATCTGGTGTGATGGTCAATACCATCCCTACAGTGAAGCATGGTGATGGCAGCATCATGGTGTGAGGATGTTTTTCAGCGACAGGAACTGAGAGACTAGTTAGGATAAAGGGAAAGATAAATGCAGCAATGTACAGAGACATCCTGAAAACCAACGCTTCCCATCCAACCTGATGGAGCTTGAGAGGTGCTACAAAGAGGAATGGGCAAAACTGGCCAAAGATAGGTGTGCCAAGCTTGTTGCATCGTACTCAAAAAGACTTGAGGCTGTAATTGCTGCCAAAGGTACATCAACAAAGTATTGAGCAAAGGCTGTGAATACTTATATAAATGTGTTTGTTTTTTTAAACAAATAAAAAAAACAAAAACACTTTTCACAATGTCAATTGAATACCATGAATTGATTAAACAAGTTGAAAAACTTATGAGGGTGTTAACATTTAGTGGTCAATTGTACGGAATATGTACTGTACTGTGCAATCTACTAATAAAAGTCAATCAATCAATCAATCAATGATTATTTATATAGCCCTAAATCACTAGTGTCTCAAAGGGCTGCACAAACCACAACACAAACCACAACGACATCCTCGGTAGAGCCCACAGCCCACAAAGTCTCAATCAATCAAAGTCATTATGTTTGTACAATTTTGAGGACAAAAATAAATTCATTGATTTTGGAATAAGGTTGTAAAAATATGGAAAAAGTGAAGCACTGAACATTTTTTGGATGCGCTGTAGGCTTATAACATGCAACTCAAGATATTTCAAGCCTTCTTTTGATATAATTTTCATGATTATAGTTTACAGTTTATGAAAACCTCAAATTGAAAATCTCAGAAAATGTGGGTTTTCAAAAACTGTTAGCTGTGATAATTAAGTCTTGACATTTATATCTCACTTTGCATGTACACACAAAGTTGGGTATAACGCCATGTTCAATATAACGCGATCGTACCATTGACCCCTAATTTTCACCCGTTTTTTTTTCTCACACGACCTTCAGCCCGAGTGCAGAAGGAATAGGGATGTGCTGATCGATCGACTGGCTACCGATCAGTATCAGCCACTTTTCATTAAAAAAAAGTATTTATCGCCATGAAGGCCTTTTAATGCCTATCACAAATACGGATTCGCTTTGGCTGAGGCTGTAATCATTTTTAGTCCCCCAGCTGTGTCTCTATACAAAGTGTGGAGCAGCTCCTCTAAGTTAATGATAATCACTTTCATTACAGCAAATATACTGCGTTAACATGTAGATCAATCAATCAATCAATGTTTACTTATATAGCCCTAAATCACAAGTGTCTCAAAGGGCTGCACAAACTAGTCTAGAGAGAAGATAATATAAAAACTATTGGCGTGTCAACATTGTCACATTTAGCACACAACATGTAAGGGAAGGGTGAATCGATCCACACATTGGTGGTGTCGATACCAAGTGTAGTATCAGTATATGATCGATACAGTGGTTACGCCCATATGTGAATTTTCTAAAAATCATTTTGTTGTTTTTATTATTTTTTCCAGCAGAGGACTTTGTGGGAAATAGAGCATAAGATTTTTAAAGAGTAGTAGATAGTAGTTCTTACTTTTGTTTAGTTATTGTGTAAGATTGACTTTGCTGAAAAAAAATATGATCTATTAAAAGAGAATAAGGAACTATTACACACCACCAACACAAATATTGTGTTGGTGGTGTGTAACTGTCAATAGCCCTCATTGTGAATAAAGTGAAACATTTACAGTTCATACATGTGATTGGTATCAGTACTCAGTCATGGATGATGGGAAATGTAATAAATCGCATAAAATCCTGATCGGAACATCCCTAATCGCTGAATTTCCCCCAGGGATCAATAAAGTACTTTCTATTCTATCTATTCTGATAATAAAGCTGCACTGGTCACGTGGAGTTGTATACTTATGTAAAGTGCACACATACACACATTTGTCGGTTGTGTAAGCGTGTATGTGTGTGTGTGATTGAGTTGAGTCATTGCCATGCTCTTATTTTGCTGCAAGTTGAATAAAAAAAGACGGCCTTTTGTGTGCATACATGAAATGTGAAGGAAGTGACTACAAGCGCAATAAGTCACATATGGGCCACAAAGGTGAGGAATGTGACCCTGGCCCAACCACACACACACACACACACACACACACACGCACACGCACACAAACACACACACACACACTTTCTTGTATTTGTTACATTCTTGAAACCCCTGAATAATTCCTACCTTTTTAGGACCACCATAGATACAGTATATAAAGATTTGTATTTACAACAAAAATAATATAATATACATACTATGCAAATATGAAAAAGCTTGTTGTGAAAAATGAGTTTGAATTTCAAAGGAAAAAGGTCACAATTTCACAGGAAAAACTCTGGCAATGTTTTAATAAAATCGAAATTTTACTCAACGCACGTCAAAATTTGACAAGAAAAACTGAACATTCGTGTAACATAATGATAAAAGTTGGAATTTTACTCAAAAACAGTCGCAATTTTACATGAAAAAGCTTACACTTTTGGCAAGTTTATGAAAACAGTCGTAATTTTACTCCACAAAAGTCACAATTTTACAACAAAACTTTACAATTTTGGCAATATCATATTAATAACCGTAATTTTACTTGGCAAAATTATGGCAAAAGTCATAGTGAACAAAAAAAAGGCTATATTGTTATAACGGTCAGAATTTTATGTGACAAATGTCGCCATTTTGCATTAAAAAGCAATAATTTTACATAAAAAAGAAATAATTTTACGAGAAAATATTGCAATATTACAGAAACAGAAAGAATATGAGAAATTGTTCCCAATTCTATTAGAAAGAAGTCTGTGAAGGTTTCAGGGAGAAGGAGACGGCACAGAGACTGGGAAAAGCCTATTATAGCCTGGGGCGTCTTTATTTTAACAAGGATATATCTAATGCTGTATGTATATATATAATATAATATATATCTATACAATAATATTTCAATAACATTTATATAATATATTATTTGATATAATATATTATACACGGTGGCAGAGGGGTTAGTGCGTCTGCCTCACAATACGAAGGTCCTGCAGTCCTGGGTTCAAATCCAGGCTCGGAATCTTTCTGTGTGGAGTTTGCATGTTCTCCCCGTGAATGCGTGGGTTCCCTCCGGGTACTCCGGCTTCCTCCCACCTCCAAAGACATGCACCTGGGGATAGGTTGATTGGCATCACTAAATTGGCCCTAGTGTGTGAATGTGAGTGTGAGTGTTGTCTGTCTATATGTGTTGGCCCTGCGATGAGGTGGCGACTTGTCCAGGGTGTACCCCGCCTTCCGCCCGATTGTAGCTGAGATAGGCGCCAGCGCCCCCCGCGACCCCGAAAGGGAATAAGCGGTAGAAAATGGATGGATGGATGGATATTATACAAAACTATATTATATACTATTATATAATATTATACTATATTATTCTGTATATATATATATATGTATATATATATATATATATATATATATATATATATATATATATATATATATATATATATATATATATATATATATATATATATATATATATATATATGTGTATGTCAAATCTGGTGTGTATGTAACAAAGATGAAATGGGTGCAAGACTATGTGTGGAATTTAACGGGAGGTGTTATTTACCGCAAGTGTTGGAGGTGCGTGTTGAGAGGAGCTGAGCTGTCAGGCGCGGGCAAGGCAGGTAGGGAAGTCCAAGGCGGAAGCGTGGTCGAGAGGCAGGAGAGAATCGTCGTTTGTCCGGGGGCGAGCAAGGGATCGAAAACCAGGAAGCCAGAGGAAGACAAGGGGAATCCAAAAAGCACACGACACACAGCGTGGCTCAGGAACGCACACAGGGAGGGTACAGTTGCTACGTTCTGGCAAAGGATCACTGGTGGCGGGGGTTCTTGTACTCCTCTCTTTCATTAGTGCCGGCTGCGTTGATTACAGATGGAGCGCAGCTGCCTGCCGCGGCTTGAGTGACATGCGCGCGGTCAGAGGCGCGCCGGATGACGCGCGCAGCGTGGCTCCCGACAGATGGCGCACTTGTGTGTGTCCGAGCCGTGACAGGATCCCCCACCTTATGCGAGACTCCCGACGAGCTACGGGGTGCATCCGGATTGGCACGGTAAAAATCCTCAAGGAGGGAAGGGTCCGCCAGGTAGGAGGCTGGCACCCAGGATCGGTCCTCCAGTCCATAGCCTTCCCAGTCGACCAGGTAGACCAACCCCCTACCCTGTCGACGAACCCTGAGAATCTCCTTCACTGTCCACACCTGATCACCGCTCTTGAGAACCCTGGGAGGAGGGGGGGAAAGGGTGGGGGGTGAGAGAGGGCTGATGGACACAGGCTTGATTTGGGACACGAGAAAAACTGGGTGGATCTTCATGGAAGATGGGAGAGAGAGACGAACGGCAGCAGCATTGATGGGGAACGGTCCCACGTAGCGGGGTGCCAATTTAGACGACTGTACCTTGAGGTGGAGGTCTTTGGCCCTTAACATCACCTGCTGCCCGGGCTGATAGGACGGTGCCGGGATGCGGTGCCGGTCGGCGTTGCGGCGCATCCTGTCCGATGTCTTCACTAAGGCAGTCCGGGCAGTCTTCCAGACCTTTCGGCAGCGTTTAAGGTGGGCCCGAGTGGAGGGTACCGCTGCCTCGACCTCTTGCTGAGAAAACATTGGTGGTTGGTAGCCTAGAGAGCACTCAAAAGGGGACATACCTGTGGCGGAACTGGTCATGGAATTGAAGGCGTACTCCACCCAGGGTAAGTATCTGCTCCATTGAGAGGGTTGGCGGGCGGAAACACAGCGGAGCATTGTCTCTAACCCCTGGTTGGCTCTCTCTGCTTGTCTGTTACTCTGTGGGTGATATCCAGAGGTGAGGCTGACTGTAGCACCAATTCCTTTGCAGAAAGACTGCCACACGCGGGAGGTGAACTGGGGGCCACGGTCAGAGAGTATGTCCTGGGGAATGCCGTGGAGTTTGACCACGTGTTGGATGAGCAGGTCGGCAGTCTCAGCTGCGGAGGGAAGCTTCGGGAGTGGGACAAAATGTGCAGCCTTAAAGAATCTATCGATTATGGTTACGATAATGGTGTTACCTTGAGAAGCGGGGAATCCGGTCACAAAGTCCAGAGCAATATGAGACCAGGGTCGACCAGGAATAGGTAGGGGGCGTAAGAGTCCCGCCGGGGGGCTGTGGGAAGCCTTGTTGCGAGCGCACGTGGAACAAGCAGCGATGAACTTTCTGGTTTCAGTCTCCATAGATGGCCACCAGAATGAGCGTTGGATGAAAGATAGAGAGCGGTGGACCCCCTGGTGGCAAGCGAAGACACTGGAGTGACCCCAGTCTAGTACTTTGGAATGAAGGTCAGGTGGAACAAACAGTCTGTTGGGGGGTCCACCACACGGACCTGGGTTTTTGAGAAGTGCCGCTCTTACCAGTGCCTCAATCTCCCAGGTGATCATCCCCACCACCCGGGCAGGGGGGAGAATGGGTTCGGCTGAGGGTGTGTTGATGGTCTCCTCCGAGAACTGTCTGGAGAGGGCATCAGCCTTTGTGTTGCGGCAGCCTGGTCTATAAGAGACCGTGTAGTCAAATCTACTAAAAAAATGTGTCCAACGTGCCTGACGGTCATTAAGTCTCTTGGCAGAACGAATGTGGATGAGGTTGCGATGATCGGTGAGTACCAAGAATGGATGCTTAGCCCCCTCCAGCTAGTGTCTCCACTCAGAAAGAGCGTCGTGTACTGCCAGCAGTTCCCGATTACCTGCGTCATAGTTGCGCTCAGATGGTGTGAGTCTTCTTGAAAAAAAATGCACATGGATGTAAGACATTATTCCCCTGGGCACGCTGGGAGAGTACCGCCCCGATGCCTGAATCTGATGCGTCCACCTCGACGATAAATGGACAATCAGGATCGGGGTGGACGAGTACCGGTGCAGAGGTGAAGCTCCTCTTCAGCCTTTGGAAAGACACATTGGCTTCTTTGGTCCATTGAAATGGGATGAGGGTGGAAGTGAGGGAATGGAGAGGGGCGGCCACCTTACTGAAGTCCTTTATGAAGCGGCGGTAGAATCCTGCGAAGCCCAGAAAACGTCTCAATTCCGTCCTTGTGGAGGGCTGTGGCCACTGTGTTACCGCCTCAACCTTTTTGGGGTCCGCCTTGATGTGTCCTTCTTGAACAATATGACCGAGAAAGTTAACTGAGGATTTGTGGAACTCACACTTCTCGGCCTTGACGAACAGACGGTTCTCTAGTAGGCGCTGCAGAACCAGTCGGACATGGTGTTTGTGTTCCTGTAGGGTTTTTGAAAAAATGAGAATGTCATCAAGGTACACTACAACAAACTGGTCCAGCATGTCTCGCAGTACATCTTTTACCAGGGCCTGAAAAACCGCCGGGGCATTCGTCAGGCCAAAGGGCATCACCCTGTATTCGAAGTGCTCCAGGTGTGTGTTGAAAGCTGTCTGCCATTCATCCCCCTTCCTGATGCGTACCAGGTGGTACGCGTTGCGGAGATCCAATTTACTAAAAACTGTGGCGGGAGCGAGGGGCTCAAAGGAAGAGCTCAGGAGTGGGAGAGGGTATTTGTTCTTGATTGTGATATTATTTAGTTGACGGTAGTCAATACACGGGCGTAGAGATCCATCCTTCTTGCCCACAAAGAAGAATCCTGCTGCCACCGGGGACTTAGAGGGGGTAATGATGCCGGAAGCAAGAGAGTCTGAAATGTATTCCTGCATCGCCTTCTTTTCGGGTAGGGACAGATTGTATAGGCGACTAGATGGGAGGACAGCATTGGGCACAAGGTCTATGGCGCAATCATATGGTCGATGCGGGGGAAGGGAGAGTGCCTGTTCGTTGTTGAAGACCTCGGCAAGGTCATGATAGACAAGGGGAACATTAGTGAGGTCCTTGGGAGGTACGGTGGCCTTGGGGCTGACACTCGGAGGAACTGCGGATCCCAGGCAGTTAGCGTGACATGTAGCGACAGGCCAGGATCTTGCCTGTGGACCAGGCAATGTGGGGCTCGTGCTTGCACAGCCAAGAGCGACCAAGAACTAGGGGGGGCAATGGGAGCATCCAAAACCCAGAGGCTAATGGTCTCAGTGTGGTTCCCAGAGAGGGTAAGTGAGAGGGGTTCCGTCCTGTGGGTTATGGGACCAAGGGGGTGTCCGTCCAGGGCTTGAGCCGGTAAGGGGGTCTCAAGCGGTAGGAGCTGTATACCCGCCTGTCGAGCAAACTCCCGATCCAAAAGGCTGTCGTCCGCTCCAGAATCCAGGTAGGCCCCGATAGTTAGGTTCTTGGAGTTCCATGACAAGGTCGCTGGGAAGAGGATGCCAGGATTCCTCCGCTTGCGGGGAACAGACGTATGGCTCACTAGGATTCTCCTGACTAGTGAGCCTTGTCTTTTGGCCGTATCGGGCAGTTCCTGATCACATGACCTGCCACCCCGCAGTAGTGACAGAGGCGTTGCTGGAAGCGCCTCTCCCGTTCTTCGGCTGCTAGGCGGGATCTGCCTAGTTGCATGGGATCGTCCGTGCTGGTGGCCCCAAGGGCAGGTAGTGGTGGCCACATGGCAGCGTGCGGTCTGGTTCGGGGACTTGGACTTGGGCTGCTGTGCGCTCGCTCAGCAGCTCGCTCGATAAGTCTCTGGTCCATCTGGAGAGCGAGGTCAATTAAGGCCCGGTAGGACGTCGGGCGGTCCCTTAAAAGTCCGTCCTTTACTGCGTCACTGAGCCCGCGTCGGAACGCGCTCTGGAGCGCCTTATCCCCCCACCCGCTGTCAGCTGCGAGGGTGCGAAACTCCAGGGTGTATTCGGCCACAGAGCGGGAGCCCTGTTGAATGGAGTGGAGGCGGGAGGCGGCATCCCCCCCGCCCACTGGGTGGTCAAACACAGCCCGGAACTCTGAGCGGAAGGCAGAGTAGTCAGTTCCGAGTCCACTGCTTTGGTCAATCGCCGCTGTGGCCCATCGCAGTGCTCTGCCTGACAGGAGGGAGAACAGGAAGGCAATCTTAACCCATCAGAGGAGTAGCGGGAGGGCTGGTGCTGAAATATAAGCTCACACTGAACCAAAAATCCCCGGCAGAGTTCAAAATCTCCCTCAAATGTTTTTGGGATGGCAATCTTGGGTTCTCGGGTGAGGGAGGTGTCCCATGTTGCCGCAGCCGCGGAGGCACCCGTACCCGGCGCAGGTGGTGGGGGGGGTTCTTGGCTCAATGGTGTCCAGCCTTGACAGCAGGGTGGCAAAGGCAGTATTAAGCTGGGTCTCCAAGTCATCAAAACGGGACTGGTGCTGCTGGAGGATAGTGTGGATGGTGGGAAGATCAGGGGTAGTGGTGTGTTGGGGAGAGGAAGTGGGGCGACCTCTTCCTGTGCCGTCTGGTTCTGACATGGCCAGAACATACTGTGAAGGTTTCAGGGAGAAGGAGACGGCACAGAGACTGGGAAAAGCCTATTATAGCCTGGGGCGTCTTTATTTTAACAAGGATATATCTAATGCTGTATGTATATATATAATATAATATATATCTATACAATAATATTTCAATAAAATTTATATAATATATTATTTGATATAATATATTATACAAAACTATATTATATACTATTATATAATATTATACTATATTATTCTATATATATATATATATATATATATATATATATATATGTATATATATATATATATATATATATATATATATATATATATATATATATATATGTGTATGTCAAATCTGGTGTGTATGTAACAAAGATGAAATGGGTGCAAGACTATGTGTGGAATTTAACGGGAGGTGTTATTTACCGCAAGTGTTGGAGGTGCGTGTTGAGAGGAGCTGAGCTGTCAGGCGCGGGCAAGGCAGGTAGGGAAGTCCAAGGCGGAAGCGTGGTCGAGAGGCAGGAGAGAGTCGTCGTTTGTCCGGGGGCGAGCAAGGGATCGAAAACCAGGAAGCCAGAGGAAGACAAGGGGAATCCAAAAAGCACACGACACACAGCGTGGCTCGGGAACGCACACAGGGAGGGTACAGTTGCTACGTTCTGGCAAAGGATCACTGGTGGCGGGGGTTCTTGTACTCCTCTCTTTCATTAGTGCCGGCTGCGTTGATTACAGATGGAGCGCAGCTGCCTGCCGCGGCTTGAGTGACATGCGCGCGGTCAGAGGCGCGCCGGATGACGCGCGCAGCGCGGCTCCCGACAGATGGCGCACTTGTGTGTGTCCGAGCCGTGACAAAGTCAACATATTGTAAAAAAAAGACTGCTTTCAGTTATTTATGTATTTGTTTAATTTTTTGTTTGTAATTTGTTTTTAATCTTCATTATTTATGTCAAGTTATTTATTATAGTAGATCTCTATATACATATTTATTTTATTTTTGTTATTAATTTTGGCCAAAGGGGGCGCGTTTCAATTCCTTACACACACTTGTTATTACATATGTTGGCCAGAAAGGGAGCACTTCAATTTTTTTTCACACACTTGTTATTTCATATGTTGACCATAGGAGGAGCACTTTTAAAAGGGACACACAGGTAATTTGAAAAATCCCTCCTTTTTGGGACCACCCTCATTTTGATAGATTTCACCACCAGGGGTGCAAATGAGACATTCTCCATTAGATGCAAAGGTTGTTCCATATTGGGACTATGATTTATGTCCTAACTTGTTCACCGGTCCTCATATGGAAGGTACTGTTCCTTGTTGATGTCTCAATAAAGGTAGAAATACAAGAACACACACACACACACACACACACACACACACACACACACACACACACACACACACACACACACACACACACACAGACACACACACAGACACAGACACAGACACACACACGCATGCACGTTGGTAGGCTGGCCTTATAAAGAGCCTGCGCTACAGCAGAACCCGACCTCCGGCCCCCGCCTGCTTCCCAGTGCAGTGTCGACAAAAACCTTCGGCCTAGAAGATGCAGCAGCAAGGAAGTCACTCAAGGAGGCTTGCTCTGTGCCTGCTGCTGCTGGTCCTGACCCAGCAGGTAAGTCCAGCCTGCACTAATCAAGCCAAGCAGCACATGTTCTGAGCTGCATTTGTGTGTTCCAGGTGTGCTCAGGTGTGGTGCAGAGTCCAGAACACACGGCCAAGAGACTAGCCCGCATGAGTCCATTGTGGAGGATCATGAACAGCAAACCTTTTGGCGCTTATTGCCAGAACAACTACGAGTGCTCCACCGGACTCTGCAGGTAACAATCAAATGTTACGTGTTGTTGTTTTTCATGGTAAAATACATCTACTGTATATTTTAACACCAACTCTTAAAAGAACGTAACAATATTTATCTTTAGAGGAGTCTTGCTCAAGAATATTGTAGCACAATCGCAGACTGTACGACTCTTTGGGCAATTTTTTTATTAATATTTGAATATGGTGTGAAGAAAAATGCATAAAAAATTAGATGCCTGGGTTTTTTTGTAAATTAAAGTCCATTAAATCTTTTGTAAGTTTTGCTTTGTCTCTTCTGAGACAGGAAGCTAACCCTTCAGAGGGGGTTGAAATATTAGCACCTGCGAACAGTACGTCTTATTGTCACACAATTCAGTAAGCATATTATCATACCGGATGACTGAACGTCATCAAGGAACCTATTCTTTAGGTTAGGTCTGTCATTTTGGTATTAAGGTGCCTTTTGCCATGAAAAATATGATGACGACTCCACATTTCTGGGTCAGGATTTGCAACAAATGAGAATTTCTTTCCTTTGACCTGTTCTTTTAACTTTGACAGACTTTTATAGAAAAGGGTCAAGTGGTTACATGGCATACTGCTAACAAACAAACCAAAAGACAATAAAGACAGCAGTTGATTTTGACCGACACTACATTAGTTGAGTTAAAAAAAGGTGTGTGTTTGAATAAATTGAATTAATTAACCCAATATGTCCTCCAGGGCGGGACACTGCTCCACCAACCAGCGCCCCACCTCGGAAGTGGTCAAATACTAGTGGGACAGCGACATCATCCAGCACCAGAAACAGTATCGAAATGAGTGGGACTTTGTTCTTATTAAGTGTGTTGAGGAGCAGATGTTACAAAAGGTAACCAAAATCACAACAAAGTGGGAGCAGCACGTTGTTCAACCAAAATAGCATTTATAGGTAATCATTCCAATCCTAGATATTTTATTTATTCTACCGAACACACATGTACTCAATGCATTATTTTTTTAAGCAACAATATACTTCAATATTTTTGTTTTGTCATTATTATGTTTAGAGCAATGAATGGAAGACTTAGAAAATAAGCCGTGTTGAGACAATCTCAGTATTCGGTGCACTTTAAGGAGATAAAGCACTTTTTGAAAAGCCAAATTATCTATGTACTGTGGAGCTATACTGTATGTGCTGGACAAAACAGCTGGAATAAATAAATTAAATATTTCTTTTGTGGATTTTCTTCAATATATATACATGCTTAGATTTAAATTGAGTTTAACAGCGTGCACATGCTTGAGAAAGCAAGTATTATGTAATTAAGCTAATAAATGCATGTTAAAAAATATAAAATTTAAATAATACAAACATAATGATTATCAAGTAACAGAGCTGCGGAGCTGACCGGGTGTATGGAGAACCCGAATGATTGGAGACTACGATGGAAGCTTGTCTGAGGACGACTGAGAAAGAGAGAAGTAATGCGAATAAAATATACAATTAAATATATTATAAATATATAAATAGTGTCATGTAATTAGAGGGCAAATATTGGAAAATATTTGGAAATGTAAGTAAGTGTGCCTAACGATGTACACATGTATTGACATGCATGTATTGGGAAAGGTACAGATCAATCATTTCAGGGCTGCACAGAGTCTGTGTTTATTCTGTTCTGTTTGCTCTTGTCCTGGATGTTTTTTCACCTCAGCAAAAACCTATTTTCGTCTTGCTGAAGTCGCTGGGGAACTTCGAACCCCAAATGCGATTCAACTGGCTTTATTAAATGTATTTTATAAATGTATACATCAGAAAATTAATGGATGAAAATGATATAAAAATCAAAACACAGGTAATTGTTAAAATATCAGCCTTTCAATTGATTATCTTGCGGGTTTCAGTGATGACTGTCGCTATCTGGTGGCTACTTTGTCATTTTACCTATCAAGTGTGTCCAAACTTTTTTCCGCAGAGAAAAAAATAAAGGATACTTAAAAATAAAATGTTTTAACAAACATAAGTACAAGTTAAAGAGCCTGCATGTCAGCTTTGTTATTGTGAACAAAGCATGCTATAATTAGGAGTATTGATTTTTTGCATCAACATAACTCTGTCTTGCACTTTTTTCTTCTTTTTTGTATAATGTGCACACAGGCCAATAAAAACTGAGAAGCCACATTCAAATGATAAAAAATGCTAAAATTGTCTTTTATGTTTGCCAAAATAATTAATTTTATTACGTCTGTAGAGCTAAATCACAACAATATGCCTCGAGTTGATCAAAATAAACCAGATAAACAATCTCTTACAGCAGCAAACCGATGACTCTCGGTCACAAATATATGAAAAAATTCACTGCATTTACAACTAACCTTGACAAATATATGTGTAAACTGCACTTAACTTACTATAATTAAAATAGTTTGTTTCAATATCACAAAAATATGCTCCCATTAAGTCTCTCATTCAACTGTAAAAAAACATTTTTAAAGATGAACCTAGCATTATTAAAGGTTCATTATCTTTAAAACGTGACTTTAAATGAGTGCCTTAATGAGTTAGGCACTAATTTGAGGACTGTAAGATAAATAAAACAGTAAACTAAATCAGTGTTTGAACATCCTCCAGCATGTGACGTGTTAGCACCGGATGTGACCAAAGAAGAACATTGGTGGAGGTGACAGAGACCAGGACGCTTAACAGTAACTTAGTAAATGTTTTAAACTCACTGTACGGCGCAGGAACCGCTAGGCAGGAAGTCCTGCACGTACGCCGCCACCGCTTTGGTGAGGTAGGTCATGCTCCCGAAGCGGCCGCTGGGGGCACTGTCGTACAGCAACATGCAGACGCCGGTGGACGGATCGCGTTCCAGAATGTGCTCCTCTGCTCCGAGGTCTTTCTGAAAGGCCGATAAAAAGACAGAGGGATCAAAAAAGGTGAGTTAGGACAACATGGACCAGGGGGCGTGGCTTCTAACCTGGTCCTGGCAGAACATCTCGTTGGCCAGCTGTACGATCTTCTCGACGTGGATAATGGAACCGATGCTGGGGATGTCGACGTCGGCCAGCATAGTGAGCACCAATATGGCCTCCACCAGCAGTTGGCGGTACTCGGGCTGCGGGATACGGTTCAGCACAGTCTCGACGTGGACGGAAAACTTGATCTCGCCTGGGGTCATCTGGCGACAGGCAGAGAGGAAGTAAAACCTTAGATCACAACTCACATTGAAAAAAATACACCCAATGGTGACGTGTGAAGAGTAGAAACCTCTCTGGTGGTGGACGAAGGAAGGACAAAGCCATCAATTGACAGACCGTGACACTAGAAAGACAACATGGACTATTTAGTTAAGCAATAGTAAAAACGTATCATTTGAATCATTTGTATTATGCTGGGTTTTTTTATCTGTATTTAATCACACATGTACACAATTAAATTTGTAATCAACGGCCTCATGTCAAAATTACATATTACATGGAAAAAAATATCTTAAGAATAATAATATTAAACATATATCTATTGTTGGGATATACTTGGGATACAATTAAGATAATGAAGGATGAAGTGATTAAGAAATGTTTGGTATATATATGCTTAGAATAGGCCGTGCAACTAATCATATGCTGTAAGTTCCAGTTGAAACTGGGTCCAAGTTCCAGCACATCACTCTTATCGTCCACATTCTTGTTTGTGTTGACGTGGCTTCTTTGCCGAGGTCTGAAGGACAACACCAGATGTGAAGTCGGATTCCAGGAAGGAGAAGGCAGAGGAAGATTCCACGCCTGGAGGAAACTACCTCATTGCATATTCATACATTGTGAATTTTCCTGAAGGAACTCTCCTGAAGGAATCAATAAAGTACTATCTATATATCTATCTATATGTATTGTAAGAGCGCGAGGGGAAGGGCACCTCTGGTCGGCCCTGTGTAAGTCGCCGTATTGAATGCTGTTAGGGACAGATAGCACTCAGAGAAATTGTATTAGAATTGTATCCAATAGGGAATAAATACTTCTGATTTTAAGTTTATGCATTGTGTCCTCTTTAAACATCTTCTGGCTCCAGATGAAACAAATACGTCGACACTACTTTTTAAACAGATCTGTTAGGAGCATGATAAGACAAAAGTGGTGTTGAATGGCCACTTTAAAAAAATATTCATATACAATGATAAAATATTTTAATAATCAATTTAAATAAACTCATTTTTACATGTCCCTATATTTACGTCCATTATTAGACAATTAAAATCAATTGTGTTCAATGGCCTGAGGCCTATTTTTTATGTAAACATATGAACATAAATTAAAACATATAAATTGAAAAACTATTTTAACAAATTGTAATACAATACTACTACCAAATATCAAACTACCCAAAAAATAAATGGTAATATTTTAACATTTATCAATATTCACATGCATAATTAGATTTTAATTGTGTTAAATGACCTATAATGAATGTATTGTAAAACATGTACTAAATTAAAAAAAAAAACTAATATTTTACCAAATAATATTAATAATAAAACAAATTTTTATTTATTCATATTTTCTTAAGTGCCTGATTAAATTAATATTAATAACTAATAGTAATTTACTAATTTCAATAATTTAATTACATAATTTGTTTAGTTTGAATAGCTTTAAATGTATTAATTATATGTGTATGGTAGATTTAAATTATTATTTCGTATTTAATAATAAAAATACATGTAAAATACATGTGTAAATAAAATATGTCAACTAATTTAATTAGTACTAAAATCTAAAGCTTGAAAGATGAGGCGACCTTTAAAAATATGAACATGACAACTCACTTTCTGCAGAATCTTCCAGACTTTCTGGTAGAAGCCGATTGGGACTCGGTTCAGCGAGCCGTCCAGGCGCCTCCTGCGCAGCCACTGTCCATGTCTGGTGTCCTTCGCCACTGAGACGCTCTCCGGAATGTCCAGCGACTCTATAGATGGAAGTCTGTACCTCTGAGGCAGGAAAGAGGCAGATCAGCCGCTGATAACATTTTATATCCCCTCCAAGTCATGGTTGAAACAGTGTTTCCATAACAACATAGGACACCGAGAAAAAAAACTTTACCCCTGACTCGATGTTGCTGATGTCCAGTGAATGAGATCGAAGGCTCTAAGAGGGACAATATGCAGGAAGCAAAATGAAAAAAGTGGCAAGTAAAACTGGAGGCAAAAGACAGCCAGAAGCGAGACAATTAAGGATGTCTGCAGAGAAATCAGGACATAGAAGGCCAACAAAGAAAAGTGTCTGAAGGTGATTGGAGCAAGCAGAGAGTCGATGCTGGAACCCTGATGCTGAGCTTGTATCACCTTGCTAGGAGTTGCCACACTCTGCTCCGGCTAGGAGGGAAGAAACACATTTTGGGTCTAAATAAATGACTGCATAAATGATTTAAAACTTAAAAAGAGCCCTTATTTCGGTCACTTTTAAAATAGTATTGAATCACTACAACAAATGTCTCTCAATTTAATACTCCATAAATCTCCAAGTTGTGTAGAGAGTAAACCAGCATTCTTCTCCACTTGGCCGAAACGCCTGGATTCCGCAGCCTGTAACTCTGAACACGCCTACTCTGTTGTGATAAGGCAGGGCTCATGCATAGGCTACAGCATGGAGACAGGCCCCTTTCAACCTGTTAATAGTCCCATAATACACTTTTTTGTATAAGTGCAATTGCCAAAATCAAGCAATAACACTGTAAAGTGCTTTAATTAATAAGCTCTAAGCACACTCTTTATCCACTGTTTACACATAACTGTAACTCCACATTCGTCCGACGTAGTGGATGTCATATATCACATAGCAACTTTCAAGAGGCTCGTCCCTCAAAAGGGGAGCCAACTAATGAGGGAGATGATACATTTTTGTGCTCATAAACAGACTCAAGGGACACGTATTAATGTTAGAACACCATTAATATGTCTTTTTTGCATAATAAAGGGACCTGTAAGTCAAACACTACATTGACACAAGTCTTGGGACACCTCTAACTAATTGGTCGAGCCTTTTAGGATTAGCGTAGGCTTCTGAGTCTTGAGGGCCTGAAGAAAAAAATGTACGCTCTAAAATCTTGGAAAATATATTCTGTTGGCAGAATGTGTCCCAATACGTGTGCGTATTTACTGCATCGTGACAATGAAAATAATTCGATGTCCTCGTATGAATGATCACCTTGACTGCGTCTGTCAAAGACACTCTACGATCCGCCTGCAACAAAAACAAACTGTCATTAAACCTTGTATTTTAGTCAAAAGTTTAATCTTCAAATCAAACGCCTCCTCCTCATTCATCAGGCAGAAGTCACCTGAAAAGAGTCATGAATGAATCATGCTGATTACGACACACAACACTTTAAAACAGCCACATGGCAAATTAACTTCACAATTAACAACTCGTAACAAGGCGCCAAATCATTGGATTTATTTCATCGACACCCTTGTATTGCCCGATGCTTCCCACCACCCCCGATCAAAGACGGTGAATTATCACCCACGCATGGCATCATCACCTTACTGAGCCCTGTCAGAGACATCCTGTGCTCCAGCTGCAAAAAAAAGATCACAGTGCTTTCACCCCAACTGTGAGGCAGTTTCGATCAATCAGAAGCCTGGCAAGAGGCGAGTTAGACAAAATGCACAATGGCCAATCTAGGTAATTTTCCATTTTAGCCCAGTTTTTCCAAAAAGTCTGTGTAAAGATCAAATGATGCCGATGCTAAAATGCTACTACCAACAATGTAGTTTGCTGCCTACCATCTTCATGTCGCTTTTGAGCTTGCTGATTCCGGCCCTCTCGCTCTTGGTGGCGCCCACGTTGCCAAGGTGATGAATGGAAATGGCGGGACTGACGCCGGCCTCCGAATCTCGCACTGCGGAGGAAACATAGAGCGAAGGATCCTTGTAGCGTCAACCCAGCAAGACAAGACGAGGTGAACATTTGACGAGTGGACAGACCGCTGCGCTGAACACCAAACTCCTTGCCACTCAGGATGTGGTGGAGGAGGTTCTTCAGCTCCGAAGGGCTTAGACTCATCAGGTTCTCAGTGGCCTCCTCCCCTAAAGGCAAGCACATTTAATCTAAAGGCAAGAAAATGTTCTGTGGTCCTTACCAGAGCAGTCCAGCGACTGGCCGAGCTCCGTAGCCATGACCTGGATGATGAGCCCGATGCGGAGCCGAAACATCTCGCTGAACAGGTTGGGCTGTGTCCTGATGCTCATGGCCAGGTACACCATGATCTCCTGAGGGGTGGAAGTCAGTATGAAAGCGATGGAAAGCGTGGGAGGCGGATGACGCAGCTCACCTGGGTGAGTATGGCCACGCTTATATTGTTGTCGCTGGCCTCGTCGATGAGTCCCGCCAGTTGGTCTGGCGGGATGGGAGCGGTGATCGTCTTTTCTCGAGGCTCAGGGGGAAGACCCACAGTGAGGTGCTTCTGGTGGGCCAGCAAGTCTGAGCAGGCCTTGCGGGGGATCACAGCCAATCATAAAGCAGCTGCTGCGTTCTCTTCAACACTTTTAATAAACGTTTTTAGTCACAATTCCATTTTCTGCGTTCCTCACCGAGTCCAGCTCCTCAACCTTCTTCCTCAGCATTCCGGATATCATCCTGATCAGCCCCCAGTCTTTCAGCTCCCCCGCCTTCTCATACAGGTCAGTGAGCAGCGAACGTACCGTGGGGCCTTTGCCGTGTAAGTGGGTATCCCACTCCATGCCCCTGTGTTTCAAGTTTTTAACTTAACTTAGTCACTCCATCCGTTCATCTCACAAAGAATCTCACTTGTCCTTGAAGAGGATGTAGAGGATGTCGGCTTGGTCCTGCAGATTGTGCGTGCCTTTCAAGAGCATAACCAATGCCTGATAATTGATGGCCCCGCTGGCATCCCGCGGCACGCCACTATGTGATGTCACAGTCACCTCTGGGACCTAATATCACAAGAACAGCAATTCATGATTGCTGTTTTGCGGTGGTGGACTTACAACATAATAAAACCCCACCTGAGTGTCTGGCGGTGCGGAACAGTCCGGAAGGTTCAGATTGAGTGACGGCTGATGGGAGCGAAACAGCTTATTGGGCAGGTACATGTTGACTTCTGGAAAGAAAAAAGCATATTTGGGATGTTGTTGGGATTCGAACCCCAATCCAGATGAGGGCTCGGCCCACCTTGCACGTTGAGTTCCTGTGCTTTGTTCATCAGGGTCACCATCTCTTTTGTTTTAGTTGCTACGGCCTTGAACTTCCCCAGCCCACCTGCCTTCAGTTTGGGCTTCTTGGGGGCAGAGTGGGCCAAGAGGTGGTCCAGGTACTGGGCGAGGTCATCAGCCTCTGCGGGAGGGGACATTGTTGATATAGTCACAATAATTTTTTCCACTTATCATTAGCCATGCAGTTAGAAATGGGTACCTTTTACATTTGAACTGATACGGTACCAATTCCCAGTGCCTGGGAATTGATACCTGTACTCAACAGTACCAATTTTCGGTACTTTTGTGTGTGTTAATAAATATTACCGTTTTTGATAATAATATCAATTTTTTTTATTGGAACATTTGAAAATGAGCCGAAGATGATAACATCTGATCAGTTGTTATATCTTGTTTAATAATAATATAATTTTTTTTATTGGAAGATTTAAAAATGAGCCGATTATGATAACTTCTGTTCAGTTGTTACATCTTGTTTTATTATTACATTTCTGAGGCAATTTCTTTGTTGGCATTGAAAATTGCAACAATACCTCGAGGTAGTTTAGCAAAGTCTGCTCGCAGTGCTGCCAAAGTGATGGTTAAGTGTTTGAGTTAAGGATGTAACAATATGAACATTTTATATTACTGTTTTTGTGACCCAAATTAGCACCGTTATTATAATCGCCATATTATGCAATGTGCTCAAAAAGTAATTATACACACACTGAAATCCTTAAGATTTTTTTAAAGAACTACAAAAAAATAGACAAACTGTCAGAAAATCCACTATTTTGCATGTTTTGTATTTCCTATTCTTCACTGATTGTGTTTTAGTCTCAATCTTTGGTCGTCTTTTTCTTTTCAGTGGACTTTGAACGCATGGTAAAAACTTGTGATATGCGGTACCAGTGATTTTCTTTTCAATTCGATACCAAGTAAAAGTCAGGCTTGTATCAGCGATACCGATCTAATTCTGCTAAAATTTCAAAAGTTGTGTGTCTCAAATAATAACATAACATTTCAAAACTTGTGTATTTCAAATAATATCATATCCCATAGCATAAAGAATACAAGAGGGGGCGGCATGGCGCAGTGGGTAGAGCGGCCGTGCCAGAAACCTGAGGGTTGCAGGTTCGCTTCCCACCTATTGACATCCAAATCGCTGCCGTTGTGTCCTTAGGCAGGACACTTCACCCTTGCCCCCGGTGCCGCTCACACTGGTGAATGAATGATGAATGAATTATAGGTGGTGGTAGGAGGGGCCGTAGACGCAAACTGGCAGCCACGCTTCCGTCAGTCTACCCCAGGGCAGCTGTGGCTACAGATGTAGCTTACCACCACCAGGTGTGAATGAATGATGGGTTCCCACTTCTCTGTGAGCGCTTTGAGTATCTAACAATAGAAAAGCGCAATATAAATCTAATCCATTATTATAATTATTAAGACAGAATTATTTATTAATTTCAAACCCTGACGTACCGTTATATTGAAGTAGTGGCGTGAATAACAATATAGTTAAGCTAATACAACAGATCATACAAAGTACACGAAAATGTTGTTTCAAACCACGCAAAAAAAGGAAAGAGCGAAATAATAAAAACCTTAAATATGTTTATTATAAATAACTACCATTAGTATAAAAAATAATTCACAATTCAGTAACCCAAACATTTTAACGTGAATATACTGAACATGACTGCGCCTAGAAATTCTGTCCATAAAAGTTATGAACAGAATCGGTGGCAAAGGACAGTCTTGGCGGAGTCCAACCCTCACTGGAAACAGGTCCGACTTACTGCCGGCAATGCGGACCAAGCTCTGACACTGATCATACAGGGAGCGGACCGCCACAATAAGACAGTCCATTACCCCGTACTCTCTGAGCACTCCCCACAGGACTTCCCGGGGTACATGGTCGAATGCCTTCTCCAAGTCTACAAAGCACATGTAGACTGGTTGGGCAAACTCCCATGCACCCTCAAAGACCCTGCCAAGAGTATAAAGCTGGTCCACAGTTCCACGACCAGGACGAAAACCACACTGTTCCTCCTGATTCCGAGGTTCAACTATCCGGCGTAGCCTCCTCTCCAGTACACCTGAATAAACCTTACCGGGAAGGCTGAGGAGCGTGATCCCACGATAGTTGGAACACACTCTCCGGTCCCCCTTCTTAAAGAGAGGAACCACCATCCCGGTCTGCCAATCCAGAGGTACCGCCCCCGATGTCCACGCGATGTTGCAGAGTCTTGTCAACCAAGACAGCCCCACAGCATCCAGAGCTTTAAGGAACTCCGGGCAGATCTCATCCACCCCCGGGGCCTTGCCACAGAGGAGCTTTTTAACTACCTCGGCAACCTCAGCCCCAGAAATAGGAGAGCCCACCACAGAGTCTTCAGGCACTGCTTCCTCATTGGAAGACATGCTGGTAGGATTGAGGAGGTCTTCGAAGTATTCCCTCCACCGATCCACAACAGAATTTCTAGGCACAGTCAGGGCGTTGAGGGCATCTGGTTTGGTGTCTGCAGGATTAGATCTCTGCTATTTGCAGATGATGTGGTCCTGATGGTTTCATCTGGCCAAGATCTTCAACTCTCACTGGATCGGTTCGCAGCAGAGTGTGAAGCGATTGGGATAAGAATCAGCACCTCCAAGTCCGAGTCCATGTTTCTCGCCCGCAAAAGGGTGGAGTGCCATCTCCGGGTTGGTGAGGAGATCTTGCCCCAGGTGGGGTAGTTCAAGTACCTCGGAGTCTTGTTCACGAGTGAGGGAAGAGTGGATCGTGAGATCGACATACGGATCGGTGGCGCGTCTTCAGTAATGCGGACGCTGTACCGATCCGTTGTGGTGAAGAAGGAGCTGAGCCGGAAAGCAAAGCTCTCAATTTACCGGTCGATCTACGTTCCCATCCTCACCTATGGTCATGAGCTTTGGGTCATGACCGAAAGGACAAGATCATGGGTACAGGTGGCCGAAATAAGTTTCCTCCGCCGTGTGGCGGGGCTCTCCCTTAGAGATAGGGTGAGTGAAGTGAAGTGAATTATATTTATATAGCGCTTTTCTCTCGTGACTCAAAGCGCTTTACATAGTGAAACCCAATATCTAAGTTACATTTAAACCAGTGTGGGTGGCACTGGGAGCAGGTGGGTAAAGTGTCTTGCCCAAGGACACAACGGCAGTGACTAGGATGGCGGAAGCGGGAATCGAACCTGCAACCCTCAAGTTGCTGGCACGGCCACTCTACCAACCGAGCTATACCGTGAGAAGCTCTGCCACCCGGGAGGAGCGCAAAGTAAAGCCGCTGCTCCTCCACATCGAGAGGAGCCAGATGAGGTGGTTCGGGTATCTGGTCAGGATGCCACCCGAACGCCTCCCTAGGGAGGTATTTCGGGCACGTCCGACTGGTAGGAGGCCACGGGGAAGACCCAGGACACGTTGGGAAGACTATCTCTCCCGGCTGGCCTAGGAACGCTTCGGGATCCCCCGGGAAGAGCTGGACGAAGTGGATGGGGAGAGGGAAGTCTGGGCATCCCTGCTTAGGCTGCTGCCCCCGCGACCCGACCTCGGATAAGTGGAAGAAGATGGATGGATGGATAGTGAACGTGATAATAAAACTCCACTAAAGCATCTGACATTAAAGCATTGCCACATTCACAAGTTTAGTTACTTTTTTACAATGTGTTCCTGTTAATGGTACACATTATTTCAGATATCTTTAGTAGCAAAATTATCCATACTTTGATTTGAGAATTGATATTACAGGATAAATATCTGGTATCGGTGGTATCGATATTTCAGTAAAGATTCGCACATCACTAGTAAAAACACCTGCGCCTCATATTTCTATGATTGATCATTCTGTGCCATGACAGCACACGCTGTAGGTTCAATGTGCACAAATGAACATCTTAGTTGCTCAGACAGTAATGCGTTTGTATAAGTTCAGATTGGGGTATGCTGTTTCTTAATGGGGAAAGACATTAATGTCCCTTGTTTTCATGTTAGCATTTAAGCTAGCGCCAGTCAGTCCGTTAGTTTTGAAAGTTCTCAAAAACATTTTTTTTGATTAACCTAATTTAAAACGGCAATACTAACCGTCGTTACCGCTTATTGATACATTACTAGTTAGAGCCGGCTGAGTCTGCAACTGGAGGCGACGTTACGCACAATTGGTACAGATATAGAACCGTGGGATTTTACGTGAATCTGTGCCCGCTCGGACCGGCGGGATTCGGTCGGGGCCAAAAAAGTACCAGATTTGGTGCCTACCCCTACATGCCGTACATTAACAGCCTTTTTGACATCATTCAAAGCCAAATGCTGCCTACAAAGCAATGCAATCCATCCATTTTCTATATTAGAGCTTTAAGCAGCCAATGTCAGCAAAGAGATCCTAAACTATGTTTGGCCAAGACCTTCCCAAGCAAATGGCGATGTAATTAAAAGTAAGTCCTCTTGGTGTCGCCATGCCAGCAGAGAGAGGATCACTGGGTCAAGGTGGAGCTGGAGGTGTAATTTATCAAGTTTGGTCATTAAGTCATTAGAACTATAAAATAAGGGAAACAAATGGTTAAAAGGACAAAGAGGCCACCCAAAATCCCTTCATCCTCTGTCGTTTCCTTACCATCGTCATTGCGCAACTCATGCACGTATCCCTCGCCGTCACCCGTTTCATCATCACCATCATACTCCTCGTCATGGCCCATGCTGCCCAAAACCTTACCATCCAAGAAGCTGAGGTGAGCAAAACAGGAAGTGGTCAAGAACTCCGACAGCTTCCCCGTCTGAATCCTGCAGAGGGAACGCCAAGGGGAAAAGTGTAATGGCAATTTTTCTCACAGCTACGATCAACTGGATTATAAACTGGAAAATACCAAAGAACTGTTTTTTTGGGATTTTATCTTGCGCAATATGAAAACACACATATATAATATATACACAGTCACATACAGTATATATATATATATATATATATATATATATATATATATATATATATATATATATATATATATATATATATATATATATATATATATATATATATGTATACACACACACACACACACACACACTATATACATATATATAAGGGAAGAGCAAGCCGGCTTCCGAAAGGGAAGGTCCTGCGCGGAACAGATCTTCACTCTTCGCAACATCATAGAACAGTGCCAAGAACTCCAGACACTGATCAATTACATCGATTTCAAGAAAGCCTTCGACAGCATCCACTGGGAATCACTGTGGCAGGTCCTCCAGCTACGGTATACGGTATCCCATCAAAGTACGTCAACATCTTCAGAGTCCTGTACCACAACTCCACCTGTCGAGTGAAAACCACCAACAGCACAACGGACAACTTTGACATTGTGACCGAGGTAAGACAGGGTTGCATCTTGTCCC
This sequence comes from Nerophis ophidion, assembly GCF_033978795.1. NCBI lineage: Eukaryota > Metazoa > Chordata > Actinopteri > Syngnathiformes > Syngnathidae > Nerophis > Nerophis ophidion. The sequence goes on along the minus strand of NC_084620.1, from coordinate 30,971,981 downwards.
CCTTACTGTTCATAATTGGCATAGACTTTGTTATGAAGAAGTCTGTCGTCGGAGCAAACCTCGGCATTAAGTGGGGAGGGGGCAGACTGGCAGATCTGGACTTTGCGGATGACTTGGCTCTGCTTAGCCATTCCTACGCTGCGCTCCAAAAATTGACCAACAATCTGCATGAGCAAGGGGAAAAAGTCGGCCTACGTATAAGCCAAGAGAAGACCAAAACGTTCCACTGCTCACCGTAGGCGAACTAGGCTTAGAGTACATTAAGACCTTCACGTATCTGGAAAGCAACATCTCAAACGCTGGAGATGCAAAAAAGGATGTACAGACCAGAATCGGAAAAACTGCAGGAGTCTTCCAACGCCTCCAGAACATCTGGTCATCAAAATCTATCAGTACGTCCACAAAGCTGCGCCTCTATATGTCAGTGGTCATCCCTACAGTGACCTATGCCTGTGAGACGTGGATGAAGACATCAAGCATTACAAACAAGCTGGATGTCTTCCACCGACGGTGCCTCAGATACATCTTGAGGATCTCTTGGAGAGACCACATCACCAATGAAGAGGTGATGAGAAGGGCAGGGGTAGCACCATTGTCCGACAGTCTCTGACAGGAGAAGGAGAATGGCTGGACACGTACTCCGACTGCCAAGAGAGAGACCGGCAAGTGTGGCAATGGACTGGGTGCCAGAAGGAATAAAGAGGAAGAGAGGATGGCCAAAGAAGACGTGGAGACAAACAGCCAAGGAAGACCTGAGAGAGATGGGAGTCAGCTGGCATGGAGCAAGAAGGGTCGCCAGTGACCAGAACAAATAGAGGGGACTCGTCGCCCAATGTTCCAACAGGAACGGGAGGACCCCGACTTAAACAAGTTGAAAAACTTATTCGGGTGTTACCATCTAGTGGTCAATTGTACGGAATATGTACTGAACTGTGCAATCTACTAATAAAAGTATCTATCAATCAAAAGGAACTAAGTCTAAGTAAGTATATATATATATATATATATATATATATATATATATATATATATGTCCCACAATTCGATTCAATATCGATTCCTGGGGTCGCGATTCGATTATAAATCGATTTTTTTCAATTTAAGGCGATTCTCGATTCAAAAACGATATTTTTCCGATTCAAAACAATTCTGTATTCATTCAATACATAGGATTTCATTAGTATCCATCCCCAGTCTGCTGACATGCTAGCAGAGTAGTACATTTTTTAAAAAGAGCTTTTATAATTTTAAAGGACAATGTTTTATCAACTGATTGCAATAATGTAAATTTGTTTTAACTATGAAACGAACCAAAAATATGATTTATTTTATCTTTGTGAAATCATTGGACACAGTGTGTTGTCAAGCTTATTAGATGTGATGCAAGTGTAAGCCGCTGTGATACCATTGTTCTTTTTTAAATTTTTTTATAAATGTCTAATGATAATGTCAATGATGGATTTTTAATCACTACTATGCTGAAATTGTAACTAATATTGATACTGTTGTTGATAATCATTTTTGTTTCACTACATTTGGTTTGTTCTGTGTCGCGTTTGTGCCTCAATTGCTCTGTTTATTGCAGTTCTGAGTGTTGCTGGGTCAGGTTTGGTTCTGGAATTAGATTGCGTTGTTATGGTATTGCTGTGTATTGTTTATTGTTTTGCTGGATTAATTATAAAAAAGTAAAAAATAAATCGGTTTTCTTTTTTAAAATGAGAACCGAATCTGAGTCGCACAACGTGAGAATCGCGATTCAATTTCGAATCGATTTTTTCCCAAACCCCTAATTTATTTATATATATATATATATATATATATATATATATATATATATATATATATATATATATTAACAATAAGATAATAATATATAATATAATAATAACATATAACAAGAATAGACAAAACATACTAGGGATGTGCCAATCAAGGTGACATGCTGCCAATTCTGATCATTCATGAGTGAGATCGGTCGATATCAATACCGATCAAATGTATTAAAAGGGTAATTTTATGATTTATTCCTACATTAAAAACAATTTCTTGTGGCCTACATAACATGGAATGGTGATTTTTTCGTTTGCATTGATTATGTTTTACAGACCATCTATAAACCGCCGTCTCTTCAGGATGCACCACTTATCCTTTACTTCAACTGCGTTTTTTTTCTTCCCGTTAGCCATGTTGTAGTTTGTTGTAGTTTTTAGCACTTCTATGAGGAGTCTACTGACAGAGGATATAGGTTCAAACTATACGTTACTTTGTATAAGAAATGGCAATAGCGGAGAATGCATGTGCATGTACGAGCCAGTCAGCCCCAAAACAAGAGGATAGAGAAAAATAAGGAGCTTAGTGACTACAGCTACGGATTACAATGGCGGACTGACTAAAGCGCTTTGTGTAAAACTTAACCATATATGGCAGGGGTCTCAAACTCAATTTACCTGTGGGCCACTGGATGCAGAAACTGGGTGAGGCTGGGCCTCAAGAAAAGATTTCTTAAAAAAATCTAACATGCACTTTTTAATGAATTAACCTTCTATGAATGGCTTTCGAGCCATAGCAACATACTTGCCAACCCTCACGATTTTTCCGGGAGACTCCTGAATTTTAGTGCACCTCCCGACAATCTACCGTTGCAACCATTCTCCCGAATTTGTCCCAATTTTCACCTGGCCGACATTATTAAGGGCTGCCGTGAATGCACTGCCTTTAACATCCTCTACAACAGTGGTTCTCAACCTTTTTTCACTGTGAACTGTGAACATTTTTTTAATTCAAGTACCCCCTAATCAGAGCAAAGCATTTTTGGTTGAAAAAAAGAGATAAAGAAGTAAAATACAGCACGATGTCATCAGTTTCGGATTTATTAAATTCTATAACAGTGCAAAATATTGCTCATTTGTAGTCGTCTTTCTTGAACTGTTTTGAAAAAAAGATAAAAATAACTAAAAAACTTCTTGAAAAATAAACAAGTGATTCAATTCTACATAAAGATTTCTACACATAGAAGTAATCATCAACTTAAAGTGCCCTCTTTGGGGATTGTAATAGAGATCCATCTGGATTCATCAACTTAATTCTAAACATTTCTTCACAAAAAAAGAAATCTTTAACATCAATATTTATAGAACATGTCCATAAAAAGTCTAGCTGTTTGATTGTTGTATTATTTTTTCACAGTTTATGAACTTACATTCATATTTCTTTGAAGTATTATTCAATAAACATATTTATAAAGTATTTATGAATTGCTGCTATTTTTCAAAATGTTTTTAATAAATCTCACTTGTCCCTTTGCATACCTTCAAGTACCCCCAGGGGTTCGCGCACCACCTGAAAGAGGACTACTGCTCCACTACATGTTATTGCGCACGTTACAAATATGCATCACACTTTGAACCCACACCAAACAAGAATGACAAACCCTTTTTGGGAGATTTTCCGTACCTTATCACAACTTAAACAAAAGAGAAGAAATACCCAGAACACCTTGCAGCACTAAGTCTACCGGGCTACAATATACACACCTCAACCGACGCAAGTAGGGAGGGTGGGGGATGAGGGGTTGGTGGTAGCGGGGGTGTGTATATTGTAGCCCGGAAGAGTCAGGGCTGCATGGGATTCTGGGTAATTGTTCTGTTGTGTTTATGTTGTGTTACGATGCGGATGTTCTCCCGAAATGTGTTTGTCATTCTTGTTTGGTGTGGGTTCACAGTATGGCACATATTTGAAACAGTGTTTAAGTTTTTTTTACGGCCACCCTTAGTGTGACGTGTGTAGCTGATGATCAAATATATTTTGCAATATCACACGTACGTCTTAAATGGCCAGATGCAATATACAACTGGGCTTGCACGCTCTCAGTTCAGGATGTAGGGGGCGCTAAAGGCATTATGGCACTCTCTGAATATTGTTGATCCGGCAAATATCGACAGGGGCTTCGATAGAATTGGTGCCCTAAAATTCAGGGGTCTCCTGGGAAAATTGGGGACGTTGGCAAGTATGACGCTGTCAAGCGCCCTTCATAATAAACTTGCGGGCCGCACCAGCATTAAATTGTCATATCGAAGTGTGGGCCGCATAATAACGTCCGCATGTTTGAGACCCCTGATACATGGAGATATCCGCTGATGTCACCAATGGGGAAAAATGTCACAAATGAGTAAACTTCAAATGGCTTGATTAGAGGAAGTATGACAGAAGGCAAGATTATATTATAAATATCTCTGATATGCTTCAACTGTTTGACAATACATTTTTGGAACTTATGCAGATGCCAAATACACAAAAACAGGTACCAATAGGTAAGAAAAGATGGTGTTGCATAACAGATCCTGTTTAACTGTACATTTTTTAAATGTATGTTTGGTGAGTGCTTTTGACAGTGTAACAATATCAACACAATATTTAAAGTTCGTTCCTATTCTCTTTCATTCTATGCAATTGATTGATAAAAACAAAGTCAACAGTACACAATAAGTAAAATAAAGTAAAAACTGATACTCATTTAAACCCTGGGTTTTGCCCTCAAAGAGCCCCCTGTGTCCAGGGTATTACACTCTAATTTTTTAAATATTAAGAGAAAATAAAAATATCGATCATATACTGATACTACTCTTAATATCGACGCCACCAATTTATGCATCGATCTGATCCTTCTCTTACGTGCCGTGTACTGACTGTGACAATGCTGACACAGCAACATGTTGTAGTCTCTAATTAATCTACTTGTTAATTTACTGTTAATATCTGTTTACTTTCTGCTGCAACGTGCTTCCGTCTACACTTTTTAAAATGCATTTAGCATTTACAGTGGATCCGGAAAGTACTTACAGTGCTTCACTTTTTCCACATCTTAAAGATATATTCCAAAATGGAATAAAATATTTTTGGGGGCGCGGGGGGTGCTGGAGCCTATCTCAGCTGCATTCGGGCAGTAGGCGGGGTACACCCTGGACAAGTCGCCACCTCATCGCAGGGCCAACATAAATAGACAGACAACATTCACACTCACATTCACACACTAGGGCCAATTTAGTGTTGCCCATCAACGTATCCCCAAGTGCATGTCTTTGGAGGTGGGAGGAAGCCGGAGTACGAGGAGAGACCCACGCAGTCACGGGGAGAACATGCAAACTCCACACAGAAAGATCAAGAGCCCGGGATTGAACTCAGGACTACTCAGGACCTTCGTATTGTGAGGCACATGCAAAAAACCCCCAGGTCCACTGTGTTGCCCAACTTAAATTGTGAATGACAGAAATTTCTATTCCAGAAAATAAATTAAAACTGTAAATCCACCTCGCTCCTCCGTAGTAGCCGTCTTGTAGTTTCTTCAGTGTTGCCAGCACAGCGGGGTCCAGGTTTGTGTGGTCTTCGGCTGAAACGCATCAAAGAACAATGCTTAGAACAAAACAGAACTGCCTGATCAAAACGTGAGGAACTGTCTCGGTGCACTGACTCAGCATCGTCTGCGAGATGGGGAACGTGACAGTGGGCCTTCCCGTCATCCTCCACCTGGACGACAGGTAGGAAATGTCTGTCCTCAGCATCTCCACGATCATTTTATTGTCCAAAGCCAGGTAGAACTGCTGGTGGTCCAGGAACTATGAAAAGATGGTATGGCGCATGACATGATTTCTTTGGGAACAATCCATGAATCTTGATTACGTAACGCACCTGAGGCGTGAATGAGAAGATGGTGTTCCTGATGATATAGAACTTGGAGGTTCCCAGCACGCCGATCCTCCTGTAGGGCCGTCCTGTCAGACCGAGCCTCGGGTTCCGACCTGAAGAAGTCCGAGCATCACTGTCCAGGTGTTTGGTCGTTATACTTTTTCAAGACAGTTTTTTTAGGGCAGGTTACCAAGTCGGGCGTAGATGTGGCTGAGCACCCTTGAAGGCTGCACGTGAATTGGGTGGATGTCAGCCACCATCTCCACGTCAATACCGTTCTTCAAGAGCAGCTCTTTAATCTCCTCTGTCTCGGCCAGAACGGACACTGCAAGGATGGAATATTGTGTCACAATGTGTGGTGCCAAAACCTCCTCCAGGACATGGCTCACCTTGTACTACCACATCCGGCTTGGGGATGGTGGAGAAGCGGCGGTTCAGAGGGTCGATCTCTCCAGGAGCGAGAAAGCCCTAGGGAAAAAAAGTAGGTGGCGTCAAATTAAAAAGTCCTTAATAGTGTCTTAATTGAGATCCATAATCACCTCAGACAGAAGCTTTCCCAGGATGTACAGAGACTGTCCCCACTTCAGGGGACACTTTCCCATTGGAATCCTCTCCACTGTGTGAGGATTCATGTACTCCTCCTGCACCTGTTTGGAAATGTGTAGAAACAATTAAGACTATGGCTAAAGGATTTAATCAAACTTGGTTTCAAGACTAACTTTATCCGGTGGGACACTGTAGAGCTCCGGTAGCAGTCGTATTCCGTCCTTCTGCTTGATCAGGATGCCCTCCAGAGCCTCCTGGTACTCCTGCACCTACAAGGCCGACCACCAGGATAGAATGTGTAAACACAAACTCACTGATATACTAACTCTCCAGGCTAACCTGCTCGGGACTGTTGATGAAAATGCCATCCAGGATAAGGTAGGTCCAGAAGAGCGGCCACTCGCACTCAATGTTCTCAAACAACTTCAGCTCGGCTGACTCGTAATACAGACGATTGGGATCCTGAGGGGGCCAAAAATACAAAAACTAATCAGTTTAATCAGAGTTCGACATGACTTTCCCTTTGACGTTGCTGACCTCTTTTGGGGTTTTGTGTCCATCTCGGAGGAACCTGCAGCAGCCGTAGCGACCCTAAAGAGACACACGGACAATCATGTGGCACTCTTTAGGGCTACTGATTAAAACCATAGCTGATACCGTAGACTGTGGGCACCTGCAGCTTGGAGATGATTTCTTCCTTGGTCATGTTGACGATACTCATGTCCTCCACAGCAAATGCGGGATAAGAGATGATGGCCAGGATGCCTGCATCCACCTCCTTGGAGATGGATGCTCTTGGGAGCATGGAGGTCAGGATGGACTGATGAACATTTTGAAAGAAGAAAACAAAATGATAAACGGTAAAGTGACTTGAATTGTAGGCGACTCTTCTGAGCTACTTAGTCGCCGAGAGGCTGAATAGAAAATAATGTGGATAAATGAAGAACTTACACGTGGAAATTCAAAAATATACAACAAAACTAGGCAGTCAGAAAACGTAGGAATCCTCTGTTCACCCCCTCTCAGTTCAAACACAAAACTTACCAGGTGAACAGCTGATTTTACTTCTTCCGGTGCTGACTTACCACCACATAACTCACATCCCCATATGTGACCATACAATTAACAAATAGACTATAGCGGCCAAAAAGAGCTGTCCTCTACACAAATGAATGATTGGGCGCAACCTGGCAGTGCTGGATGTCGTCAGCCAGAGCATGAACCACCGATCCAGGTCCACCTTTGGCTCCAAAAAGGTTGAGGTCGTCTAGTGCCTCCAGAGCTGCCTGAAAGATAAAAAGTTTGAAAGATTTTTGGAACCCACTTAAATTGGACCGGCTAAAAATTTAAATTCCCAACAATAGTAAAACACAGACGTGGTGTGGTGAAATTATCCTCTGCATTTGACCCTAAACCATTTCACTCCCTGGGAAGTCATTTGGTGATTTAACCCCCAATTCCAACCCTTAATGCTGAGTGCCAAGCAGGGAGGCAATCGGTCCCATTTTTATAGTCTTTGGTATGACTCGGCCAGGGTTTGAACTCACGACTTAAAGTCTCAGGGCGGACGCTCTAACCACAAGGTCACTGAGCAGCCGAAATAACTTCTTCGTGGAGAGTGGGGGCACAGATTCGGTGACCACAGATGATGCACTAGCTCTCCAAAGTCGGGACCCAGGGTGGACCACTCATCTGTGCATCAGTTGGGGACGTCTCTGTGCTGCTGACCGGTCTCCACTCAAGATGATCTCCTGCTGGCCCCACTATGGACTGGACTCTCATACTATTATGTTAGATCCATTATGGACTCGATTTTCACAAGGATATCGTTGTGGCTTGTGCAGCCCTTTGAGAAACTCATTATTTAGGGCTATAAGTAAATATTGATTGATTGATTGATTGATTGATTGACCAAGTTTTTTCCTATTACTAAAAAGCAGCATTTCCTAAGCAGAAATTTTTGTGGCCCACCATAGATAAACTTGGACCTTTTCAGAATGATGGTGATACCTTAAGGCAGGAGTGCTCCATGGGTGGGAAAGTTAGTACAATTCCAAGACTGCTGACTGGCAGGGCCCCCCAAAATAGGGTTGTAGTGACAACAACTTTTGGCCCCATGTGATTTTTTTTCATAGTGGTGCTCTGGCCTGTTGCACTCACTCGTAAACACATTATAATGGAATGTGATGTTTATTAAGCTTGTCATTCCAACTCTGTACCATAGATTGTAACTCTGCTTTAACACACTTCATAAGCAGCATCTGACAAAGAATATGTCTCTCTTTTTAAAGGCAGCTTTGTCTTGCTTGTGGCTTAAAAAAGCAACAGAATAAAGTTACTTTCTATTTTTAAATATATTTGCTTTGCTTTTACCATAAAAAAATGCATGCACAAGTGTCACTTCAATTATGCAAATCCTATGGTCTGTTTATGTTGACGTGTTTGATATTATAATGTATCATTATCAACAAACGACAAAACTAACGTTTAGGTACACAGCATCAAAACGTGCACACAATGACACAAAGTATGCACCCAAGTAAAAATTGATTCTACTAAAATAACTAACAAAATGCATCCATAATATTTTTGGGGGGATTTTTTGGGGGACTGTAGAAGGATTTGCACCTATTAAAAAGTGTTTATATTTCTGTAATAAAGAATAAGGATGTCCCAATACATTGTTTCTATTATGCATAATGATGCAGCATGTTATGGAAATCACATAAACACAACCCCAGCTCACGAAAGTTGGTTCGAAAAAAAAAAAGCTTTCCTGGTGTCCCAATGTTTACATCATAGAGTGGTCTGCTGCTCCTCGCTCCCTGCAAGTTTAATAGAAATAAATGATAAATGGGTTGTACTTGTATAGCGCTTTTCTACCTTCAAGGTACTCAAAGCGCTTTGACACTACTTCCACATTTACCCATTCACACACACATTCACACACTGATGGAGGGAGCTGCCATGCAAGGCGCTAACCAGCACCCATCAGGAGCAAGGGTGAAGTGTCTCACTCAGGACACAACGGACGTGACGAGGTTGGTACTAGGTGGAGATTGAACCAGGGACCCTCGGGTTGCGCACGGCCACTCTGTCACTGCGCCACGCCGTCCCCGGAAATCATAAATCATGCCTCTCACTTAAAAAATAGAAGACTGAGAATATAATCTGACGAGTTGGGACACCTTGACCGCCATTTTGGACCTGGAACTGGCGAAGACAACACTGAAAGCCCCATTTTTTTCCCAGGATTATGAGACATTTTTAATCTAAATGGAAATATATGAACATCCTAACAGTCGGCATCCTAATGACAGCAAGACATTGCACAGTAAGTGCTGTTTTATTATGTTTTTTGATTCTCATGAAGAGTGCAGTGAGTGTAATCAGTGATGAAGAAAAAACACAAAAACCATTGTGATGTGTTTTTGAAATTAATCCGCCACGTGTAATTGCAATGATCAAAATATGTAAATATTAAATGTTATTATGAATGTGCCTGTTATTACATTACATATATACTTATGTCATGTATATAAAACCTCAATGGAGGTGTTTGGATCTATAGGCAGAATTGAACGGCTCCCATAAGCTCCATTGTATGCGGACTTTTGATTACAATAATTTAATATTAACAATGCTTTTTTTTTTTTATCCATTCGTCGTCATGTCTTCCATAATAATTGTTAACTGTAGGCAAAATTCCCCCCAAAAAGTGCAGTTCCTTTTTAGTAAGTAAATTAAGGAGTGTGTCTGTCTTCATAAATATGCAGAATATAAGGCCACAATACTGGGAGGAGAAAATTCTAATTACATTATTTAGCACACGCAGTGCAATTTATCAAGGCTAAAATTGCACTGAGGGAGCTGTTTTTCATCTTTATTTAGTACGTCTAAAAAAGACGTGCAAACTGGCATGTGCACAGAAATGGCTGTGGGAATGGAGGTGATCTTGTTGCAGCTCCTTCCTACGTATGCTTGTCAGCATATATGGGCTGTCAAAAATAAAAGTATTAGAACAAATTCAATTAATGTATTTTGGTGTCTGCTGCTGTTTTTAATGGCATTCGCTATTTCATAATACATATGAAAAAAACTTGGATTGACATGCATTTTCCTGGGTCTGGAATATTCCAGCGCACCCTCTGAGTTAGGGCCAACATCTGACAGAGCGATCCTTTAGCATACTAAAAAGAGGGGGCTACGTTGTAGATGCAATGCAGGTCTGCTTCTAAAATGCCCGGAAAAAGTTGTAAATGCCTGCTGCATGTTTCCAAACATAACAAAACACTACAGGTGGGAGCATGATAACATAAATGTGGAGTAAATAAGTGTCATCATGGTGAAAAAAACTCATTTCAACAGGGCGAACTGCACCAGGTATTAATTGTAAACGCAGTCCTAGTAGATCAACTGCAACACGCTCACTAAAAGTACACGTCATTTTACAGTTTGTACACTATGTTTAGCGCATGGTATTTGGATCTGAGTAAATCCGACACTTTGAGTAATAACAGCAACTTTAAACACAAAGTAAGGTGAATAGGCTGTTTCTATAAATGTATTAAAATAAGCTGCCATTACAAATTCAATTAATCTATTCACAACCTAAAAAAGGAGAATAAATACGTTAAGAAGACTGTGAGTGTCTCTTAAAAAGACTGCATTAAAATCCATCCATTTTCTACCGCTTGTCCCTTTTGGGGTCGCGGGGGGTCCCTGATGCCTATCTCAGCTGCGTTCAGGCGGTAGGCGGGGTACACCCTGGACAAGTCGCCACCTCATCGCAGGGCCAACACAGATAGACAGACAACATTCACACTCACATTCACACACTAGGGACCATTTGTTATCCCTGACTGCATTAACAACTTTCCATAACTTTTTTCCTCATTTGCTATCCGCCGTCATCATCATCACTTGCAGCTGATTCTTTATTAGTAGCATCACCATTCGCAGGTACCAATATTTTCAACAGGTAACTATTTAATTATTGGAAGTGTTTAAGAGCAGAGCGGTTTTTTGACTGTGTTAAAGGTTAATAATAGTGTGTGGAGGGTTCATGAAGACCTAAACTACAAACACTATTCTCATAAATCATTAAAAAAAATAACATCCCTACTTTGCAGAAATCATAAACTAAAGGGTGGTCTGAAACGTGACTCCCGCAATAATTTATGACTGTGTGTAAGAGGTTAGTAACAGTTTAAGGAGGGTTCATAAATACCTAAACTACATACAATATTCATCCATCCATTTTCTACCACTTGTCCCTTTTTTGTTGTCGCAGCGGGTGCTGGAGTCTATCTCAGCTGCATTCGGGCGGAAGGCGGTACACACCCTGGACAAGTCGCCAACTCATCCCAGGGTCAACACAGATAGACAGACAACATTCACACTCACATTCACACACTAGGGCCCATTTAGTGTTTCCAATCAACCTATCCCCAGGAGCATGTCTTTGGAGGTGGGAGGAAGACGAAGTACCCGAAGGGAACCCACTCAGTCAAAGGGATAGCGTCCCTACTTTGCAGTAATTCCTAAACCACAGGGTGGTCCGGAACGTAACTCCCGCAATAAATGAGGAGAACAATGTATGCACAAATTAAGAAAAACAATGTCAACAAATTGCCATTTGTTAAAAATCTTCTATCGTTCATTCTTCGTATGTCTTTGTCTCAAGTAAGTCAACATAAACCGGTTACACTATATAGTAAGTTTGTGCGATACAGACAATATAGGCTCCCGCGCCCACTGCAACCCCAAAGGGAAAAGCGGTAGAAAATGGATGGATGGATGGAATTACAGTGTACCCGGAAAGTATTCAAAGCGCGTCACTTTTTCCACATTTTGTTATTTTACAGCCTTATTCCAAAATGGAATAAATTAATTTTGTCCTCCAAATTATACACACAATACCCCATAATGACAATGTGAAACTGTTAAAAAAAATTTTTTATTAAAAGTAAAAAAAAAAAAAAAAAAAATAATCACATGTATGTAAGTATTTATAGCCTTTACTCAATACTTTGTTGATGCACCTTTGGCAGCAATTACAGCCTCAAGTCTTTTTTTAAAGCGCTATACAACCCATGTATCATGATTCCACAAGCTCGGCGCACCTATATTTGGGATGTTTTGCCCATTGAGCAATTTGATTTTGTTTAGTTATTTTATTTTTGTAATACATTTGCAAAATAAAAAAAATTACTTTTCACATTGTCATTATGCGGTATTATCTGCAGAATTTTGAGGACAAAAATTAATGTATTCCATTTTGTAATACGGCTGTAACATAACAAAATGTGGAAAAAGTGACGCACTTTGAATACTTTCCTGATGTCCTGCATATACAGTTGGCTGAAAAATTCTAGCTGGGACCTGCAAATTTGACCATGGCAAGCAAACAAAGTTGTCTTCAACGCAATGTAGCATTTTCGCAGGCAGCTAATTTCATTAAAATTTCTATTTATTAAACAAGACAAAATCCAATCAACAGTTGTGTTACAGTTCATGGGGTCTGACTCAGTTAATAACATGGTTTGCAGCAGCTTCCTGCTGTGCAGTACAAAAATAATGAACATTTGAAACAAGAAAAACACTTAAGCCAACGAGAGACATCACGCCTGCATCACATCCACACAGACCTCAGTCCAGGTCTATCAGTGCTCACAGGAGAAGCCGTGCAGCAAAAACCTTCCGTCCTTCCACAGCGTAAAGCCACTTCTAAGTCACTAATCTTTGCCCCCATAGTGGCAAATGAACAACATTTCTTATAAAGTATTATCCCTGGAGGATGAGGAGTATCTAAAAATGCTACACTACACACCATAGGAGGATAAACTAACTGCTAAATTCAAGATAGAACTTTTGAATGTAAAAATTAGGGTGGATCAATACAAATATCGACAGCAATAATACCAAGTATAATATCAGTATGCGGTCGATAATACAATTGTTAGATCGATTTTTTTTTTTTTAACCAAAAAATATTTTGCCGTTTTCATTATTCTTTACAAACTTAGAAACTTGGATACAGCATAACTTTAAGGGCAAAAACCAAAATATTTAAATCAGAGCCAATAGTATAAAATAATTTAATTAATTATTTAACATTGTTACAACACCATGCTGTGTGTTGTCTGATTATTATTGTGTTAAAAAATTTAATAATTCCACTTTTTTTATTTTATTTTAGATATCAGTATTGGTATGACCAACACTGCCCCTGTACCTACTTGGTATTGAATCGATACCCAAATTTGGATTTTAGCCCAAAGCTAATGTAAAGCCCTGTATAACAGTTTAACAAAAGGGATGATTGAACCATGTTCCAACAGAAAGTAATTAGATATTAAGAGTAAATGATCAAGTAGTAAATAATATTTGACAAAATAATACAACCGGAAATGATACAACATATTACCGCATACATCCGCAGCCAAATTAGGGGTCTTTGTAGCCTATTTTGAAATGGTTCTATTATCATTTACATACCAAATAATATATTGTGATATACAGTATATCATTATCGCCGGAGGCAGTTATATATTGCAATATACATTTTGGGCCATATTGCCTATCCCTACTGTATAGTACTTTTTGCACTAACCTTTGTTCCATAAATAACTGTGCAGTGGGCAAAGACAAGAAATTTGAATCAATACAAAGCAAACCTATCAAACGTTCTGCAGTGACAGCAACTGCTAGAGTAGTAATTACATTCCACCGTGGAGCCTGATTTCTAATGTCTTAATTTAGCCTCTGTGCATTTGTGAGCATGTTTGTGCGCGTGTGTTATTTCGGAGTAGGAAGCCATTCTTGGAAGACACGGGAAACCTGATCCCGCCTGACAGCCACCAAGCAAAGTTGAACACTCACAGTGACCGCCGCGCGGTTAAATAAGGTTGTACCAAATAAAGAAAAGGGACACCAATAAGCGAGCAAGTCCTCTTTTGAGTCGGACTCCTGAGTACACAGGTCGTTTAAAGAGCATTCTAAAGGTCAATGAAGAGACTGGACACCTTAAATCCATATTTGAACTATAGATCAGCAGTTTTGACTCTCTGTAAAGGAAAGTCCCTCCTTCTAACGGCACAGTTGTTTACCTTGGCAGTGCCTATGGAGCTGGCGTTGATCTCAGTGATGCCCTGGTTGGTTTTGTCCCCTCTTTCCCACATTCCATAATCCTATGAGCAGTCAGAGAGGGAGGCACACAGTAAATAGGACACAGAGTGAGTCTTCAAGTATGAAAAAGCTCAAACTCGCCACTTACAGCCACTTTGTAAGCCGCCTCGATGTAGAACATGAGGTTTTGCACAACGTCCACCTCGTCCTGGGTGTAGACGATATGAAGACCTAACACAAACACACACCAACACACACACACACAATATATTCAGAGCCTTGTACCAAAGTGGTAAACACAAACAGTAGAAATCCTAACCAGACGCTGTCATCTGGGCAAGGAAGAGCAGGAAGAGCGAGGTGGCATCCACTTGCAGGTGACCCCATTGGTCGTCGCCAACCACGGTTGCACAGGTGCTAGTGTTGTACTTGGCATGGAGAGAGTCGGACGTGCTGCGACTGTACTTGAACTTCTCTACTTTATCCAGCTGTGAATTGACAAAATATGCTGTTTTAGCTTTGATGAAGACCACTTCCTGCACAACAAAAAGGTAAAAAGAAAAGCCGACGTACCTGCCTCATTACGCACTGTAGGATTCCTCTCATTAGCTTCACTACACTCTGCAGGGAATCATGGAGAAGGTTAGTCTTCCTTAGACAGAACACATTCTTAAACATGAAAGCACGTACCTGCTCCAGTTCGTAGGCTTTGGCCTTGTCTTCATCCCGGTCAGCGTTCTTCCTGTAGGCCAGGCTGAGGGCCCACACGGACAAGATGCTGTAAACATTGTCTCGGACCCAAGCGTCCGGCTGGTCGCTGCTGCCAGGTAGGAGGCCTGTGACGGGATCCTGTAGACCGGGAGACATCCGTATTCAAATCTTTGAGCACATAATGAAGACTTAACCTGCACAAAGTGATCGGGTTTGTTACATTTTACGTTTACGCTCAAGTACAAATGGCTGCCCTATGTTTTAGTTTCTTTCGTTGTTCCTATTTTCATTGACAGTTTTTTGCACATTGTTACATCTGTGCTTTTTGGATGATGCCACAGTTTCTGCGTCTGCAATCCAAACAAACCACCCACAATGAACAACCACTGGTTGATACACTATATTGTCAAACGTTTTTGGCCACCCATCCAAATGATCAGAATGGAGTGTCCTAATCACCGGCCACAGGTGTATAAAATCAAGCACTTAGGCATGGAGAATGTTTCTACAAACATTTGTGAATAAATGGGCCGCATTCAGAAGCTCAGTGATTTCCAGCGTAGAACTGTCATAGGATGCCACCTGTGCAAGAAAGCTAGTCGTGAAATTTCCTCGCTCCTAAATGATCCAAAGTCAACTGTCGGCTTTATTATAAGAAAATGGAAGAATTTGGGAACAACAGCAACTCAGCCACAAAGTGATAGGCCACGTAAACTGACAGAGAGGGGTCAGCGGATGCTGAAGCACATAGTGCAAACAGGTCACTGACTTTCTGCACAGTCACTTGCTACAGAGCTCCAAACTTCATGTGACCTTCCAATTAGCCCACGTACAGTCTGCAGAGAGCTTCATGGAATGGGTTTCCATGGCCGAGCAGCTGCATCTAAACCATACATCGCCAAGTCCAATGCAAAGCGTCGGATGCAGTGGTGTAAAGCACGTCGCCACTGAACTCTAGAGCAGTGGAGACGCCTTCTCTGGAGTGATGAATCACGCTTTTCTAACTGGCAATCAGATGGACAAGTCTGGGTTTGGAGGTTGCCAGGAGAACGGTACATTTCGGACTGCATTGTGCCGAGTGTAAAATTTGGTGGAGGAGGAATTATGGTGTGGGGTTCCCGCGACTCTGAGAGGGACAAGCAGCAGAAAATGGATGGATTGGTTGTTTTTCATGAGTTAAGCTTGGCCCCTTAGTTCCAGAAAAAAAGGAACTTTGAAAGCTCCAGAATACCAAAACATTTTGGACAATTCCATGCTCCCAACCTTGTGGGAACAGTTTCCTCTTCCAACATGACTGTGCATCAGTACACAAAGTAAGGTCCATAAAGACATGGATGACAGAGTCCGGTGTGGGTGAACCTGACAGGCCTACACAGTGTCCTGACCTGAACCCGATAGAACACCTTTAGGATGAATTAGAACGGAGACTGAGAGCCAGACCTTCTCGGCCAACATCAGTGTGTGACCTCACTAATGTGGTTTTGGAAGAATGGTCAAAAATTCCTCTAAACACACTCCACAACCTTGTGGACCGCCTTCCCAGAATAGTTGAAGATGTAATAGCTGCAAAAGGTGGACCGACATCATATTGTTTCAATCAATCAATCAATCAATGGGTTCGGGATGGGATGGCACTGCAAGTTCATATGTGAGTCATGTCAGATGGCCAAATAATTTTGGCAATATAGTGTATCTGTATTGTTTTTTCACCGAATCAAAGGGGTTTCACTTTCGTACAATGCTGGAGTTTACTGTCTGAATGTTAATTTGCGTTCAAGAAACTTGGCAACTCTTTCAGCAGTGACTGCAACATGTTTCAATTCAAATGCAAATCCTTGTTTGGAGCGCTTGTGAGAAGGTCTTTCATTACAGCATGAATAATGCCAAGGGTTCGCCTTACGAATACACACATGTGAGTAAATGGTATGTCTAAAGAAGGTGCAAACTGTTTCCTGGAGTTACACAAAATGGCAATTGTGTAATATCTGCTTACTACACTTTCAAGGTGTTGCAGCAATGGAAAGAGGAAAGTGGTTGTTATTTGAGTTATTATATGATACTACTACGTTGATTCCACACTCACCTGGTGCTGCAGGATAGTTTGATGTACTATGCGGGCATAGTTGTCCAATTTCACGCCCGAGTTGCTCCTGCTTCTCATGGTGACAAGCTTTGTGGGAAGCACGCTTGTAAAAGGTCAACCAGATTGTTAATTTCCCAGGTGAAAAGTCATTTCTTCCCTCTGAAGTGGTTAAAAAAGAACTTCACCGAGGAGTCCTGGAGACAGGTTGATAAACAGTATGCAAAAGTTGACAACAGGAAGCCAGGGAAAAGCGGATGTGTAGTTACCTTCAAAACAAAAGCGTTATTTCAATCGTCCATGTGGATGTTAACGGTCATAGGTGTAAAACTACATGATAACTTTGCGGCACTTTTTTTTATTAACATATATTCGAATTACAGCGATTATATTCTGACATACGCCAGACAGACACATGTGCAGGACAACCGGATGTGTGCAGTTACCTTCAAAATAAAAGCGTTATTTCAAGCATCCATGTGGATGTCAACGGTCATGGCTGTAAAGCTACATGATAACACTTTACTGTGATACATTGGGGCACTTTTTTAATCACATATATTCTAATTACAAGGATTACATTCTGATATACGCAAGACAGACGTATGTGCAGGAAAACCGGATGTGTACTGTTACCTGATTGATTGATACTTGTATTAGTAGATTGCACAGTTCAGTACATATTAATCAATTCATGGTACAAATATATATTATCATCATAATACAGTCATCACACAGGTTATATACATTGAATTATTTACATTATTTACAATCTGGGAGGGGGGGGGGGGGTGAGGAGCTTTGGTTGATCAGTACTTCAGTCATCAACAGAGAAATGGACATTGAAACAGTGTAGGTCTTACTTAGTAGGATATGTACAGCCAGCAAAGAACATATAGTGAGTTCAGATAGCATACGAACAAATATATACATTAGAAGTACATTTGATTATTTACATTAAGTTATTTATAATCCGGGGAGATGGGATGTGAATGGAGGAGGGTATTAGTAAAGGATTGAAGTTGCCTGGAGGTGTTGTTTTAGAGCGGTTTTGAAGGAGGGATTGAGATGCACTTACTTTTATACCTGTTGGGAGTGCATTCCACATCGATGTGGCATAGAAAGATACAATTATTTAAAGCGTCCATGTGGATGTAACGGTCATGGCTGTAAAACTACATGATTACACTTCATTATAGTACATTGGGGGCATTTTTGTAATCACATCTATCCAAATTACAATGATCATATTCTGATATACGCAAGACAGACATATGTGCAGGCAAACCGGATGTGTACACTTACCTTCAAAATGTTTTGTTATAGCAAGCGTTAATGTGAATTTTGACGGTCATGTTTTTTCAGGTAAATTCTGACATCACATTATCATACATATTTGATATATTTGAATAATATTACACCCATGATGGTTGTAATAATATTCAAATAAATACAACCAACCTTGTGGGACCAGTTTCCTCTTCCAACATGACTGTGCACCAGTACACAAAGTAAGGTCCATAAAGACATGGATGACAGAGTCTGGTGTGGATGAACCTGACAGGCCTGCACAGAGTCCTGACTTGAACCCAATAGACCACCTTTAGGATGAATTAGAACAGAGACTGGGAGCCAGAACTTCTCGGCCAAAATGTGATGTTATATCAGTGTGTGACCTCACCAATGTGGTTTTGGAAGAATGGTCAAAAATTCCTCTAAACACACTCCACAACCTTGTGGACAGCCTTCCCAAACATGATGGTTGGAATATTATTCAAATATATCAAATATGTGGTTACCAGAGGTGTGGACTCGAGTCAGACTGGAGTCATGAATTTGATGACTTTAGACTCGACTTGACAAAATGTAAAAAGACTTGCAACTCAACTTAGACTTTAACATCAATGACTTGTGACTTGACTTGGACTTGAGCCTTTTGACTTGACATGACTTGCTACTTCCCCCAAAACCCAACGATTAAAAAGTTATTCAGGAGCGCTCCGTATCTTCCATTGTGTACGCGTGTTTGTCAACATGTGTGTGCGATGACAGCCTGTGTGCTACCTGTCAGTACAACAGCCAATCGAATTACATCCACGTTGTTTTCGTCACACAGCATTCACCCAATCAAATTGCAGGAAAACCAACGAAGAAGAGCTTTCAAACAACAGAAGAATAAGTGAAGAAAATTATGCCATAAAGTGTTTCGTTCGGATATTAAAACTACGACTTGGTCAACAAAACAGGAATTGCCGTATGCAAAACATGCGGTTGGAAGATTACAGACGGAGACGCATCAATTTACATTTGAAGTTGCACAAAGAAGGGTATGTTTTGAATGTAAGCTAACGTTTATTGGCTGAGTAACGTGACTTTTATTTGCTGTGTAGTTAAAGCAGTGAGGCTGTAAACTCACTGCTAACGTTATAACCATAGACATCTTATAAGGGTACGCAGCATGGAGCGCTACTGCCTATTGCCGCAGACGAGACGCGGGGCCGCCATCTTGGAGTGGTGATCCGCTCCACTCAGGGCAATTCATTTGGTAGGAGCAATGAACTGTCAGCACATTTAATTCATATTAACTCACTGAATACCACTGATATTTACGCGCTTTTCTGTCATACGTGTAACTATGATAAAGGACACATGTTTTGGCGTGTTCATAATTTGCTTAACATAAATAGAATATTCTTATATGATATAAGTGACCAGACGTCTGAGATCAAAACTGGGAATATAATCCCAGAGAAGGGGGAAAAACAGTCAGCTATTTTGAAGTTGAAGAAACAATATGATTAGGTTGTATATACATGCATATATCCTACATAGACAATGTATGAATACATTAGATATCTATATATCTTACGGACCTATAGACCAGATGTTTTCAAATGGGGGTACTTGAAGGTATGCCAAGGGGTACATGATATTTTTTTAAATATTCTAAAAATAGCAACAATTCAAAATCCTTTATAAATATATTTATTGAAAAATACTTCAACAAAATATGAATGTAAATTCATAAACTGTGAAAAGAAATGTAACAATGTAATATTCAGTGTTGACAGTTAGATTTTTTTGTGGACATGTTTCATAAATATTGATATTAAAGATTTCTTTTTTGTGAAGAAATGTTTAGAATGAAGTTGATGAATCCAGATGG
The DNA here is from genome assembly GCF_033978795.1 of Nerophis ophidion. Taxonomy (NCBI): domain Eukaryota; kingdom Metazoa; phylum Chordata; class Actinopteri; order Syngnathiformes; family Syngnathidae; genus Nerophis; species Nerophis ophidion. Next base: position 30,951,666 of record NC_084620.1, on the reverse strand, counting down.
ATCTCTATTACAATCCCCAAAGAGGGCACTTTAAGTTGATGATTACTTCTATGTGTAGAAATCTTTATTTATAATTGAATCACTTGTTTATTTTTCAACAAGTTTTTTGTTTTTTTATATCTTTTTTTCCAGGTAGTTCAAGAAAGACCACTACAAATGAGCAATATTTTGCACTGTTATACAATTTAATAAATCAGAAACTGATGACATAGTGCTGTATTTTACTTTTGTATCTCCTTTTTTTCAACCAAAAATGCTTTGCTCTGATTAGGGGGTACTTGAATTAAAAAAGTGTTCAAAGGGTGTACATCACTGAAAAAAGGTTGAGAACCACTGTTATAGACTTTATCTCTGTTGCTGCAACAGCAGAGAGTTTATTCTGTCTTGAGACTTTGTATTGATATTTTCTATTACATTCTTCCTTTAAATGATCATGTTTACAGTGATTGTTTTATATATTTTTTTCATGTATGTTGCTTTGGATAAAAGTGTCTGCCAAATACTTGAACATATTTAAACACCAGAAAGTCTTTATTTCAGCTGAAACCACCAACCTGTTTCACTGGATTCAGAATAAAACCAAATTCTGTGTTACTCAACAAAGTTAGTATTTGAATATTGTTACTTGAAGACTTATCTGTGGTTACAATAAAATGAGAATGCATCATAATCAATGGCGGCTGGTGAAATTTGTTTTAGTTGGGCCTGAAAGTTTGTAAACCAAAATACCTGTAGGGGGGTCATCCTCCCCCAGAAGATTTCTTTGTGATTTTCACATACAAATATTGTAGTTCTTTGCTCCTGCTTAACTCTGTGGTAATATTATTTTCACAAAAAACAACCATTAGTATGTTAATATCAATTTTTACTTGTGAAAAGTAATCCTCCAATTCCTATTTTCAACAATCCGCTCAATTGAGCAGGAAAACGCTGAATACCAGCCCAGCATCTTTGTTTTCTACCTATCAACTGTTCGTTTAGGCTGCTTGCCGGCTCCTCATCACCACTTCAAAATGGCGGCCAAATTGCTTGCACCACAGCAGCCAATTCAGCGTCTACTTATAAGATGTCTATGGTTATAACGTCATTGCAAACACGGCAATTTGTTGCATCCACTGCAGTTGCTACCTTATTCATACTTATTGTCAAATGATTCTTTTTTAAGCAAGGTTGCATGAGGTACCTACACATAACGTTACGTTAGTGAATGTATCACACACAGTAACGTAACGTTAGACGGCGGTCAGCAGCACCGCGTATTTTAGCCAACTACAAAATGACAAACATAGTCGAATAAAGGTCAGTTAAAATGTATACTATATTAAGAATATGTGTACATATTCCATAGAGCCCTGACATCTAACAAGTACAGCACTATTCATTGCTATGTTCATGTATTTGTTGTTTTTCATGTGTACGCACACATAAACACATACAGTATGAGATGAGATCAATGAGATAAGGTGACAACATGATATAAACTGCTGATGAACTAGTTACAATGCAATATTCCATGGAAATACAATGTTAACACTTTTGTGCAAATAAGTACAGTTGCACTTGTTTTTTCAAATGTGTTTATACTGTAAAGGAATGAGTTAAATGTTTAGAATAACTGGTTAATAGTGCTATTATGAAGTGCAATGTCAGCGCTGTTTTTTTTAATAATAAATACATACGGCGTTTTAAAAGCATACACAATCTGTGTAAATATATTAGTCTGTGGTTAAAAAGACTTGAAATGACTCGAAACCCAAAATGCAGGACTTGGGACTTGACTTGAGACTTTCCAGTATTGACTTTGGACTTGACTCGGACTTGCCTGTCTTGACTCGGGACTTGACTCGAGACTTGAGGGCAAAGACTTGAGACTTGTGACTTGCAAAACAATGACTTGGTCCCACCTCTGGCACTGGTTACCATCATATTTCGAGGGTTAGAGAGATGTCGATGTTGGGCCTTTAGCGATGTAACTCCAAACACTGGCATTGCCTCACAAGTGTGTTACCGTGGATGCGATGTGACGACAGCACACAAAACCCACTCACACTTTCAAGAACTAGCGTCCGCCCAGAAGAATAAACACTACAAGCAATCCCAGAATGACTTTTGTCAAATTTAGTCCAACTCTAAAAACATACCCCCCAGAAACATGTGATTGTGTGTTGAGCTCGGTCCTTACATATTGTTTCAGGGTCTAATGATCACAATCATAAATACTATTAAAATTTATCAAATGCATTTATTCTTTATTCACATGTTTTCTCTGATAAGATAACGTAATATGAAAACAGTCAGTTGTAGTTTCCGGGGGAGTATTTACGGTGAAACACTAAATGGGAACACTGGTTTGCCTACCGCCAATGAAAACCATAGAAGACATTCTGCTTGAGTTTTAGTGTGTTTTTATATCATACTTATTTTATGCTTGTATTCATATTACTGTCTGGTGTGTTTGTTTTTTCTACTTTGTATCTGTCCTAAATGAGTTTTGAAGGAGACAGCGTTAACCACAGCTACAGCAAACGAAATGTTGCGTATGTTTTTAGCCAGGAATACATTGAAACTTGCGATTCGTTATCCAAAGTGCCCAACCGGGTGAGTTCATTATCTTTGCATCATTGCAATAAACATGTTTTGAGGATGCAGGTTGAAGTCTTGAAGACGTATCGTGGTTTTTCTTCTGTCGATTTTGTAGGCGAGTATGGTCCACTCACTGATAGAAGCCTATGGACTCCTCAAGCATATGAGGTTTGTTGTTGACAGTGACAGAACTTGGGTGAAGATGCAACACTAATACTTGTTCTCCTTCCATGCCAGCATTGTAAAACCTCAAGTGGCTTCTTTAGAGGACATGGCCATGTTCCACACAGACTCCTACCTGGAGCATCTTCACAAGATCAGCCAGGATGGAGACAATGATGACCCACAGTCAGTTGACTATGGCCTGGGTAGGAGAGGTCAACTCTAATCACCTGTATTTGCATTCACATGACATAAAGTTTCACAATTTTCAATAACTACAACAACAGTGCATCAAAACAGTAGTGAGGGTCACATTTTTTTAAGGTAAAGTACAGTGTAGAGATGTCCGATAATGGCCTTTTGCCGATATTGTCCAACTCTTGATTTCCGATTCCAATATCAACCGATACCGATATATACAGTCGTGGTAATAACACATTAGTATGCCTAATTTTGTTGTGATGCCCCGCTGGATGCATTAAACAATGTATATATTGTAGCGTCCCAGAAGAGTTAGTGCTGCAATGGTTTCTGGGTGTTTGTTCTGTTGTTTTACGTTGCGGATGTTCTCCCGAAATGTAAATCTATCAATCAATCAATCAATGATTATTTATATAGCCCTAAATCACTAGTGTCTCAAAGGCCTACACAAACCACAACACAAACCACAACGACATCCTTTGTAGAGCCCACATAAGTGTTTGTCATTCTTGTTTGCTTTGGGTTCATAGTGTGGCGCATATTTGTAAAGGTGTTAAAGTTGTTTATACAGCCACCCTCAGTGTGACCTGTATGGCTGTTGACCAAGTAAGCTTGCATTCACTTGTGTGTGTGAAAAGCCGTGGATATTATGTGACTGGGTCGGCAGGCAAAATAAGTGCCTTTAAGGTTAATTGGCGCTCTGTAATTCTCCCTACGTCCGTGTACACAGCTGCGTTTTAAAAAGACATATATTTTACTTTTTGAAACAGATACCGATAATTTCCGGTATAAGCATTTATCACCGATAATATTGGCAGTCCGATATTATCGGACATCCCTAGTACAGTGACATGGGAAACGCTCCAAATAACATAAAACATGCAACAACCCCATCCGAGTCATACCAAAGACTATAAAAATGGGACCCATTACCTCCCTGCTTGGCACTCAGCATCAAGGGTTGGAATTGGGTTTTAAATCACCAAAATGATTCCTTAGTATGGCCTCCACTACTGCTCACTGCTCCCCTCACCTCCCAAGGGGTGGAACGAGGGAATGGGTCAAATGCTGAGGGTAATTTCACCACACCTAGTGTGTGTGACTATCAGTGGTACTTTAACTTTAATCACATAAATGCTACAGGATGGAAAAAAAGGAAAATAAAAATGCTGCAAATGCCAAAACAAACAACACATCCCCTAAAAAAAACTGCAATAGAGAAATGCTTCGATTTTACAGAACAGAATATTAGTTAGGCAGATTACTGTCTTTTACAAACTTAAGATGTAATATTTTATTGTATTTAGTGCAGCAATAATAAAACAATTAGTTTGTTTTAAAAAAGCCACCTATTAACATTCTGTTGCTTCTACTAAATGTTTCATAAGTGTAACTAATGAAAAAAAAAGAAAAAGAAATTCGGACCACATTGAATGTCCGGAACTTTAAAGGAGAACTGCACTTTTTTTGGGAATTTCGCCTATGATTCACAATCTTTATGTATGACAAGAGCACATATATTTTTCTTTTTTTGCGCATTCTATATATTATATAAATGCAATCAAAAGTCTGCTTGCAATGTAGCCTGTGGGAGTCACTCCATTATGCCTCTAAAAGCCCTTAAAAAAACATCCAAACATAATATGTAATGTATTAACAGGCACATAATATATACATTAATTTAAATATTTACGTATTTTGATCATTTTAAGCAGGGGTCTCAAACATGCGGACCGCGAGCCAACTGCGGCCCGCGAGACGTTTTTATGCGGCCCGCACTTTGATATGACAACTCAATGTTGGTGCGTCCCGCAAATACGAAGGGCGCTTGACATTGTCATACTTGCCAACGTCCCCAATTTTCCCCGGGAGACCCCTGAATTTTAGGTCACCATTTCTATCGAAGCCCCTGTCGATATTTACCAGATCAACAATATTCAGGGTGTGATATAATGCTTTTAGCGCCCTCTACATCCTGAACTGACAGCGTGCAAGCCTAGTTGTATGTTGCATCTGGCAATGTGTGACGCACGTGTGGGATTGCAAAATATATTTGATCAAAAGCTACACCCGTCACACTAAGGGTGGCCGTAAAAAAAACTTTAACACTGTTACAAATATGTGCCAGACTGTGAACCAACACCAAACACGAATGACAAACACATTTCGGGAGAACATCCGCATCGTAACGCAACATAAACGCAACAGACCAATTACCCAGAATCCCATGCAGCCATGACTATTCCGGGCTACAATATACACACCCCGCTACCACCAACCCCCCACCCTCCCTACTTGAGTCGGTTGAGATGTTGTATATTGTAGCCCGGAGACTTAGTGCTGCAAGGTGTTCTGGGTATTTGTTCTCTTGTGTTTAAGTTGTTTTAAGGTATGGAAATTCTCCCAAAATGTGTTTGTCATTCTTGTTTGGTGTGGGTTCAAAGTGTGGCGCATATTTGTAATAGTGTTAAAGTTGTTTATACGGCCACCCAAAGTATGAACTGTATGGCTGTTGACCAAGTACGTCTTGCAGCCACGTACGTTGTTCTGCACAAATCTCATACAACATGTTATGGAGCCGGTACATTGGTTGTATGATGTAGGAGCGTGCGAGATGACATGTAGTGGAGCAGTAGTCTTCTTACTGGGGGGTGTGCGAACCCTTGGAGGTACTTGAAGATATGCCAAGGGACAAGTGAGATTTATTAAAAACATTCTAAAAAATAGCAGCAATTCATAAATACTTTATAAATATGTTTATTGAATAATACTTCAATTAAATATGAATGTAAGTTCATAAACTGTGAAAAAATAATACAACAATCCAACATTCAGTGTTGACAGCTAGACTTTTTATGGACATGTTCCATAAATATGATAATAAGATTTATTTTTTTGTGAAGAAATGTTTAGAATTAAGTTGACAAATCCAGATGGATCTCTATTACAATCCCCAAAGAGGGCACTTTATGTTGATGATTACTTCTATGAGTAGAAATCCTAATTTATAATTGAATCACTTGTTTATTTTTCAACAATTGTTATAGTTATTTTTATAACTTTTTTTCAAAATAGTTCAAGAAAGACCACTAAAAATGAGCAATATTTTGCAGTGTTATACAATTGAATACATCAGAAACTGATGACATAGTGCTGTATTTTACTTCTTTATCTCTTTTTTTCAACCAAAAATGCTTTGCTCTGATTAGGGGGTACTTGAATTAAAATAATGTTCAAAGTTCACAGTGAAAAAAGGTTGAGAACCGCTGTTGTTGAGGACGATAAAGGGAATGCAGTCACGGCAGCCCTTAATAATGTTGGCCGGGTGAAAATTGGGACAAATTCGAGAGAATGGTTGTCGGGAGGTGCACTGAAATTCAGGAGTCTCCCGGAAAAACATGAGGGTTGGCAAGTATGTTGCTAGGGCGGGAAAGCTATTCATAGAAGGTGAATTCATTAAAAAGTGCATATTAGATTTTTTAAGAAATCTTTTCTTGCGGCCCAACCTCACCCAGTTTCTGCATCCAGTGGTCCCCAGGTAAATTGAGTTTGAGACCCCTGATTTTAAGCATTCGCTTGATTTAAAAAAAACACATCACAACGTTCACTTTTTCCCCCACAACATCAATACTACTCACTGCAGACTTCATGAGAGCCAACAAACATAATGAAATGTCACTTACTGTACAATGTCTTCTGTCATTATGAAGCAGACAGATAGAATAGTGTTTTATTGTCATTTTAAATGGAAAATTGCTTACAATCCTCTCGTAGAAAAGGGGGGTGGAACCAAACGTCTTTTTGTGTCGTTCTCGCCATTACTGGGTCTAAATTGTCTGTCGAAGTGTACCAACTTCTCAGAATACGTCCTGATGCTTCTACTATCCAAGTGAGAGGCATGAAATATGATCTACAGTAAACTTCCATAAGTAAAAGAAGCGAGGAAGCAGCTTACCACTCGATGTAAACATTGGCAAACACGCTAGTTAGTGATCATGGAGAAATTGTTTGTCTGCGTTAGCGCTTATAATAACAATATCACTAACACTCGGTTAATATTCAAGTCACAAAATGTAAATGGAATGTTGTTGGTGGTTTTCGGAAGGTTATTTATTGGGTCTTTTGGGGGGAATACTGGACCTCCCATTTGCTCTGTTGTAAGCAGAATTTTATTGACGTTTATTTGCAAGTTAGGATGCATTAAAAAAAATACATCTGCCGTCACTTGTTTCATAATGTTTGTGAAAGATAGGCAAAATTCCCCAAAAAGTGCAGTTCCCCTTTAAATACACAGAGATAGTTTTTGCACAGCCACTGTAATAGAGCGCACATGAGCGCGGTGGTGTGTTGGTGCAATTATCTGTACTGCACCATACAGCAGAGATGTTTTTTTATTTAATGTATCAATGCACACATGGGAAAAGAGTACTTTTATTTGAAAAAAAAAGAGAATAAAGGTTGTGGAAAGCATAAAAATATTTTCTTATGTCAACAGTTTTCCCTAAAATTTGCATTGAGGCAATAAAGTGTGTGTTGTCCGATAACTCAATTAATAAATCAAACTAATCGATAGATTACTCTTAGTATTATAGAGCAACTGATTTTTATATCCAATATTTAGACAAACATATAAAGAAGAATGAAATAAGATCACTCCACCAACTTTCTTCTGTGCATCCCACTCATGTCATTAAGGATAAATATCTCTTAGGTGTGGCGCTACTAGGAGCCTGGCTAATTTCCTGGTAGTTTTTGGTGTTTGATTCATTTTTTGTTTTTTTCTCATTTATTTTTGATACTGCAGCGGGTATGCGATTACAGCGTTTTTATTGTGCTGTTGCATTATTTCGATAGCATTTTTGTGTGTTTTGGTTTGGATCATTTCATTTGGACATTGGTACACAATTGCCCCTGTCAGACATGGTATGAAAAACACCAAAATGTAACAAAAAGTAAATAGATATTTAAAAAATGTATATATATTGCGATGAGGTGGCGACTTGTCCAGGGTGTACCCCGCCTTCCGCCCGATTGTAGCTGAGATAGGCGCCAGCGCCCCCCGCGATCCCGAAAGGGAATAAGCGGTAGAAAATGGATGGATGGATGGATATATATTGCTTTTTAGCATGCTTGCAATTATTTTCACTGACAACAGGAGGCGCCACTGTACCAAACATCAAAGTGGTGCAGGTAAATTGTTAAGGATTCATCAACACCTCTTTATTTAGACTCAGAAAATACTCACAAAAATGGGAAATATGATTTGCGGAATAGTCATTAGTGTCTCTGAATACAACTCAAAACATTTAACACATAAATGTGTGGCGTAAACCTGTGGATTGAATAAGGATCTCAAGCAATGGGCTAGTACAGGGGTAGGGAACTTATGGCTCTAGAGCCAGATGTGGCTCTTTTGATGACTGCATCTGGCTCTCAGATAAAACTTAGCACGATAGGTAATGAATAATACCGCTGGTAATCACAGTCTTAAAATTAACTTTCAAAATATAAAACATTATAAAACATATAAAACATTATAAACAATATAAAACATAACCCAGCATTTTAATCCTTCCATCCTGTTCAAGAAGTTGCATTAATGGTAAGACGTTTTTTTATTTATTATTGGTTAGCTTCAGAATAACAATGGTATTATAAAGAATAAGAGACTTATAAAACTCTGACAAATGTCAGTCCTACTAAAAAATGCACTTATTGAGTTGGATTTGGTGTTTAAAAAATATTTTACGGCTCTCACGGAAATACATTTTTAAATATTTGGCTTTCATGGCTCTCTCCGCCAAAAAGGTTCCCAACCCCTGGGCTTGTATGAGACAGTTTATTATGGCGGCCCTGTTAGGTGGTGGTATGCATCGTATCTCCGCTTCTTAACCCAGTTCAATCTCATCTGTTTTTACAAAGAATTAAAAGGAACTGGAGAAAGGATCAGTTTTGCCAACTTAGGGCCTTTGTGGCCATATTTATTGAGTATCAGGAACTTCTAGATGCTAGAGATGTAACAGTAATTGTATTCAGATTTTCCATACAGAGGTACCAAATTAAAAGTAAAAAACAAAACATATTTTTTGCATCATGCCTTTTCTTGCTAATCCAATACAAGCAGTCACTAAAGGCAAAATATTTGCCAAAAGAGCGGTGATCCAGTCATACAGGGCAATTTTTTAAGCCTGTGGAGTGCGCATAAACAATTGACCACTAAATGTTAACACCCGAATAACTTACGTATCACCCCAGTGAAAGGTGAAGTGTACACCTAGACACGCGTGCAGGCCAGCCTTTGATTAGCGTTGGTCATGATTAGCAGTAGTGGTAAGGAGAAAGTGCTTGGAGACACTCTTCCGTCGTCTGGTAACACTTCACCTTGCAGGGGAAATACGAATACCAGTGGTGTCCCTTTTGTGGACCAGGGACCATTTTTTATTTCTTAATCTGATTTATTTATGCAATTATTATTCGGGTGTTTTTATTTTCAAAATTAATATTTGTAGTGATTTTTTAATATTTAAGGATATACTTTATTTGAGCTATTTACTTATTTTTATCAACATTTTGAAATGTATTGTTATTTAATTTTTATAAAAAGCCATCTATTATTTCTTCATTTTTTGCTCGATTGGAAAATGGTGACATTTAAATACAGAAAGTGAATAAGTTATCAGTAACTGTTGAGATATGGAGAAGAGGTATGATTACATAAGATTTACTTCTTCTGACCCCTTTTCAAACATGTTGTATTGTGCAAAAGTAAACATATTGTAGTACTTGTAGTAGCATGTTAGAAACAAATAAAATCCTATTGATACCATTAATACAACTGATACAAAATGGTCATACAGTATGTGAACATGTTAGACAAAGGAAGTGAACACATTATAAATGATTGCTTAAATTTGGAGAAAGAGTAGGATTAAATGAGCTCAGATTCTTCCTACTCTTTTTCAGGTATGTGTAGCAAGTTCCAAATAAACAAAGCCGTCATCCCTAAAATGTCGCTTCCTCCTTTTGTCCTCCCCTGTTCATCCTTCCGTCTCGTTGCACCACCTTTTCCTGCTCTGTCTGCCATTTAACGTCCTCCAGGTTACGACTGTCCAGTGGTGGAGGGCATATTTGAGTATGCCGCTGCAGTGGGGGGCGCTACACTCACAGCCGCCCAGTGCCTGCTGGACCAGACTTGCGACGTGGCCATCAACTGGGCGGGGGGGTGGCACCACGCCAAGAAGTAAGGCAGGAGAAGGAGACTAATGGTTTAATTTGATCCGTCACCACTGACTAATTTTTATTACCCTCCAGGGACGAGGCGTCGGGCTTCTGCTACGTGAATGACATCGTGTTAGGGATTCTTAAGCTGAGGGAGAAATATGAGCGAGTCCTTTACGTGGACGTGGACCTGCATCACGGAGACGGTACGCCGTTACACGAAAAGGACCTGCAGAATGGCAATTTTAAAAAGCCAGAGCCTTTTTGAATCCTTTAAATGTGCAGCGTTTGTTGGCTACGTTGACTTGGCAGGACTGCATATAATAATTTTCTTAATAGTGGTAGAAAGGCCAAATTAAATTCCAGTGGAGAATATATATTTTTTTTTAAAACAAATCCAGCAGATGAAACTGTGATTAAAAAAAAAAAAGTTTGCAGCCTACTTTGTAACATGCGTTAGTTAGCACCGCCTTTGCTTTGCTTTACTATTAGAATTGTGTCTTCAAGGACTTTAAGGATGCCCTATTGCTGCAGGTGTAGAGGATGCCTTCAGCTTCACGTCTAAAGTCATGACGGTCTCCCTGCACAAGTTCTCCCCGGGATTCTTCCCAGGTAGCTCAACAAGTTTTTCTTGATTTTTAATACCATGACACACATGAACATACGTGTGTGTGCAGGTACAGGGGATGTGGCCGATACCGGATTGGGTAAGGGCCGCTGGTACGCCATCAATGTCCCGCTGGAGGACGGCATCCAGGACGACCGATACTTCCAAGTTTTCACCAGGCACGCACACTCCCTTGCCGTTTCTCTGACCGCGGCCATTAAGTTGGTAACAAAGAGATGCTTTTCCCTTTTGCAGCGTGATGTCGGAAGTGCATGTGCAGTTCAACCCAGAGGCGGTAGTGATGCAGCTTGGAGCAGACACCATGGCGGGCGACCCCATGTGTTCTTTTAACATGACCCCGGTGGGCGTGGCTAACTGCCTGCAATATGTTCTGCAGTGGCACCTGCCGACGCTGCTCTTGGGAGGAGGTGAGATGTCCATGTGTGTGTGTGTGTGCGCTGCTAACAATGAAGCCATTTTACTGGAAAACAAACTGGCCTCTTTTCCCTTCCCTCACTGTAAGTGGCTTTTGTGCTGCCCCCAATAGGTTGTGTTCAAAATGTACAGTATGCAATACAGATAACCACAAATTTTAAACACCATTATACAAACCACTTACAAGTAATTAGTTGCGCCTGGTGTTTTGCTTGATGGCGGCCATGTTTTTCCAACCAATCTTGCTGAAATTTTACAAGTACATACATGTTTGGTCAGTTCCCTAAAAGTGTGTTACAAATTTCTTCGGGATTCATCTCAACATCCAAATGCACACCAATGTATTAGTCTAGTTTGTTTTTTGGGGGGAGGATTTTTAGGTCAAAAAAGCGCTGTAAATATTGTAGGCAGCAAGGACAAAAATAACACACCTTTACCTGTCCATTACATTAATTTATTCTTGCCAATGTGGTCATGGCTTACCTGTCTCATCCCGCCAGGGGGCTACAACCTCGCCAACACGGCTCGCTGCTGGACCTACCTGACAGCAGCAGTTCTGGGAAAGCCCCTTGCCTCAGATATTCCGGACCATGAGGTATTACTACATCTTACACATCAGGCTCATGTTTTAATTGACACGTGTTTGAAAAGAAAATATACACAAACATTTTTGTGTCTCTTCTCACTGAGCAACAGTGTGAGGGTGTGTGTCTGTGATAAAGGTACCGATTGTTTCTCCTTGCCATGGTCCTGTGGCCTTCTGTAACCTTTGACCTCATTTAGAGGCTCTCACTTGAAAAGATGGCGGCCATTAGGGCAGCTGCCTCAGACAATAATGACAAAGCTAGCACACACTCAAGCATATGTTCATGGCGGCTTTTTGAAATGTTGGCCTCCAATTTACAGAATAATGGAAGAACCTTATCATTGCTTCTACAGTGTACTGTGTGTGTGTGTCTTTGTGTGTGTGTGATGCTCAATAAGAGGAGCATTTATCAACGATGACCAAGCAAAGCTGGACAAAACAGGCTTTGTGGTCTTCCTAGAATATGTGTGTGTGTGTGTGTGTGTGTGTGTGTGTGTGTGTGTGTGTGTGTGTGTGTGTGTGTGTGTGTGTGTGTGTGTGTGTGTGTGTGTGTGTGTGTGCTAACATTCTTTATAGCTGTAGATGAATACACACATTCATTTATTGTTCAGTTAAAGCGTGATATTCCATAATAAGTCCACACATACTGTATGACTCCCCATGTTGCTTGATTCGTTGTTGTTGTCCCTTTTCCACAAATCCCTGTTTTCAGGCTTCTGATTGGCTAATGCAACTGTCATCAGGAATCTTATTACCAACAGTTTGTTTTAAAATGGACTTGCAACTCACAGTTGTCAAATCAAAAAGCATGTTGCTCCAAATAATATTTTATTTAAAACTAGGGCTGTAAAACGATTAAAATCTGGAATCACGATTAATCGCAGTTTGTTCATAGTTAACTCTGAATTAATCGCGACAAACGCAGATAGATATAATTTTCATCATTAATAAGTTTACCAGAGACATATAATTTTTTGGGGGAGGGAGCTATCCCAGATGTAATCTGGGATATTTTTACCTGAATAAATGCTTTTGATATTCTGTACATTACATGTTGTACAAGTTAATGGTTTTCATTTTGCTGCATGGCAATGTATTAACCCATCCATCCATTTTCTACAGCTTATTCCCTTTTGGGGTCGCGGGGGCTGCAGTCACACCGCGACACCTGTCCGTCAGTAATAACAGTCTCCGATAACCTGGACCAATTCTAACCGTTTTTTTTTTTTTTTTTTTTATTGTTTAATTTGCATTGCCTCACACGATGAACATTTCATATATTTCTATATGACGCCGGATAACATTCCGGGAGCCGTCACTTTTTTTTGCTCGCGATCCCGGTACTTTCCTGGCTATTATCCACTGTGTTGCTGTAGGGAGGAAAAGTGGAACGACGCACATTGCGGAAATAACATTATTCTCCGTGCGTCGGCTAAATACAAATAATTCCACAATCCCAAACATGTCTTTTTCAAAACCTGCAGTGAAGAGAAAGGTTAGTGATGTGCAAAGACAATTCCAGGAAAAGTGGGAGATGCAATATTTCTTTGTTGAGCACAAGGACCCCCGACGTGTCTTATTTGCACAGAGAAAGTTGCGGTGCACAAGGAATACAATTTGAAACGTCATTATACAAGTAGACATGCAGAGAAGTATGCAAAAAAAAATTTAAGAAATCTTTTCTTGCGACCGAGCCTCACCCAGACTCTGCGTCCAGTGGCCCTCAGGTAAATTGAGTGTGAGACCCCTGGTTTAGATACTGTGATGCCATGTCTGTAGCGAAAAGCGAGCCGGACTTTGCGTTGCTAGGAGCCTTTCTCTCATTAAAAGACGCCACTGCAATCTGAGATTGTGAAGCTAACTGTCCGCAGGTATATCTCGAATATATTAAAGTACATCCACAGCGCAGACACGCTGCCTCCGCTCCAGATAAACCCGTTTCTATAGCTTACATCAGGGGTGTCAAACTTAATTTGCCCGGGGGGCCACTGGATGCAGAGTCTGGGTGAGGCTGGGCCGCAAGAAAAGATTTCTTTAAAAAAAAATTTTTAAATGTCTTTATTTTTTTTTTCAACACAAAATAAAATCAAAATATAAATGAACAAAGTGGGGATTAAGAAATGTGAGGTAATGCAAATTAGATAATAAAAAAAAACAAATAACGGTTTGAATTGGTCCAGGTTATCGGGGACTGTTATTACTAACCGACAGGTGTCGCGGTGTGACTGCAGCCCGGCACGTAAGAAAACCCTTGTCTCAATTGCAACGTCTCTGTCGTTTTCACTCATTTGCCGCTTTTCCACAAACGCATGGGTAGGCAACCCAGAATGTTAAAAGAGCCATTTTGGACCCAAATAACACAACGCTGTCAAGTGGCATTCATATAAAACTTGCGGGCCGCACTAACATTAAATATTAAGGTGCGGGCTGCAAAATAACGTCTCGGGCCGCGTGTTTGATAGCCCTGGCTTACATCATTACAACATCGGTTTCTGGAACACTGTTCCGGTGAATAAAGTATGTATTTTTCCCGCCAAATGTTTGGTGCATTATTAGTCAATAGTGCGCAAATAATAAAATATATAGCCATTCACACTGTAGCTACCTGCTTGTGTTAACGTGTATGTTTAGTGTGTTATGATGGCCATTTTTCCTATGGTCTGTTAACACACCGTGTCGGCGGAGAATGAACAAGTGTTGTGTGTCATGAAGTGAAGCACGGAGGCAGACTGGTGTGCACGGAGAAAATACTTGCTGGAATTGGGCCCATTGTTATCATGAAATTGGCAATAAAAGCTAAACAGAAAGTCAGGCTTTTAGATCCCAAGAGTCAGTGTGTATAGTCAATCTTAGATTGCACAAGGGTTAAATAGGTATCTGGTGTGGGTATATTTTGACATATACAATACAAAAATGATGGGATGGATGGACATGTTAATAAAAGATGATGATTATTAGCGTATGCAATAATAAAAATGGAAAAATAGCGAGGTTGATAAGTGTCATGATGGTGACGATGATGTGCAAACAACACAAGAAGCAGCATGTACAGGAAAGGCAGGATGCTTATGGAAAGGAAGCAGGTAAGGGTCCCGCCTCTTTACTTCCCATTTCCCCTCTTTTCCTGTCTGCAGCCACTTCCTGGCCCGCCTCTCGCTGCCGTCCAGAGCCACAAAATCAATGTTCTGAAATGTCACCAAAGATGAGTGTATGTGTGGAGTGAAGACGCAGCTTTATTAACTCATACATAAATGTTCCCATTTATGAGTTGACCGTCCTTAATCGTGGCGTGTGCGTCATCACAAGTCCATGTCCATGTGACATTCTGCGTTGTCTGTCGTCCTTGCGGAATTCTCACTGATGTCATCAGCGCGCTCTTCTCCAGCCATCCAAAACAAACATGGCGCCAGCAGCAATGTGTGTGTGCGCCTGTGCGTGCGTGCATGCGTGCGTTTGTGTGTGTATGAAACACAGGAGCAGCGGGTTCATGGGAATACATTAATCTAGGTGTGCGCCTGTGTGCGCATGTGTGTGAGGCTGAAGATAGGACTTACAAAGCTATCAGCTGATGGCACAGATTTTAAGGATGTTTTCCACACACACAAAGGAGTGTCGTCTATGTCTTTTTAAACCAAAAAAACATGGTCCTATAAAAATTATACCACTGAGCGTTATTGTTAAATTTCCCAACTGAGTTCTGTGTGTTTCAGTTTTTCACTGAGTACGTGCCAGACTACTCGCTGGAGATCAGCCCGAGCTGTCGACCCGACCGCAACGACAGCAAACACCTGGACCAAGTCATCAAGACCATCAAAGGTCTGTAAAAAAAAAAGATCATACAGTACTTCACACAAAAGTGAGTGTACCTTTCACATTTTAGCAACATTTGTATCATCTCCTCAAGGAATTGCACTACAGAGTGAACTTGGATCAAATGTAAGGGGACATGTTATGCAAAACCAATTTTTCTTACCTATTGGTACCTTTCATTCATCCATGTTTTATCGCTTGTCCCTATCGGGGTCGCGGCGCGAGCTGGAGCCTATCCCAGCAGCACTCGGGCATAAGGCGCGTACATCCTGGATAAGTCGCCACTTCAGTGCAACTATTCGTACCTGTTTTTGTGTATTTGGGATCTGCATAAATCCTGACAATTTGAAATGAATCCATGGAAGCATTGCCGAGATATAAATTAAACAATTTGACCTTCCTTCATATTTCCTCCGGACAAGCGTTTTGGAATTAGCCTTATTTGGGACAATTTCCCTAAGTGTGACATCAGAGTATATCTCCATGTATGGTTAAGTTTTACTCAAAGGACTTTGTGCAAGTCCACCACTGTAGTCCGACGCTGTCATTAATAAGCTCCTTCTTTTTCTGGCTCGTACATGCACATTCATCCTCCACTGTTGCCATTTCAAATACAAATTAAGATAGAGATGTAACCGTCAGACTTGATATTGAAGGGTTAAAAATTACAACATTGCTGACGGGGAAAAGACACCGTCGAAGTGGAGGCACGTAGAAAAAAAGACTGTCTACTAAACAGTGCATCATGAAGAAAAGGTCAGAAAGCGGCTTGAAGATGCTCTGAAAAAAAAGCAGGATTTTGACCAAAGAACCATCATTACATGTTATGTAGACCACAAGGAAGTGTTTTAATTGTAGAAAATAATCATTAACAGTATGACCCCTTTAAAAGCACATCCATCAGTGGGTCAAATAGTTGTCACCCCTCCCCCCCAACCCCCACCCGCTGCCTTGTGGTACCTATGGGAGAAGGAAAGGCTACGGGGAGAAAACCCAGACAGAAAATCAGGAGTGGAGCCCCTTAGGCGACTGGGTGTCATTGCTGAACCCCCCCGGCAGCTCCTGCAGCCAAGCCGATGCCAGATGTATTGCCTTGCTTTCCTCTGGGCCACATCGACACGGCCGAGAGGGGGATCTTGATGTCTGGGCAACCCAAGATCTCCATACTTTCTGCCCAGGCTTGTGCCACAGAGAGGGAATGAACTCTCCCAGGCGCAACCCATCGTCACTACTGACGGACGGATGCCTATGATCATCAGTGTCTAAATAGTTAGCAACCTAAGTGAGGAGCATGCTAATTGTGTCTAGTCCTGGTCTCAAGCATAGTGGCTTGACTGGGGCTGTGCGAGTGCTGCTGACACGTTGGGAGCTGTGGTTCATGGAGGTTTTGAAGCAGAGAATGATCTCTTACTATGGTAAATGTGGGGAACAAATATGCAAGGGTTATCCAGCATCCTGAATCCTCTTGGACATGAAATCCAGCAGAGCTGCCCAGTTTTTTTACTGGAATTCTCTTCCACTCCTCTATGATGACATCACTGGTGGATGTTTGACAACATGCACTCCTCCACCTTTCTTCCTTCTGCTTCAGAATGGATATCATAAATATAAAAACATGGTAGAAAGTACTAAAACAGAAAGATAGTTATTATAGATTACAAACTAAGGTTGACACTATACAAATAAATAATTGAAATAGAAATGTTGCGATATTAAATAGATCAAAATACATACTCAACAACTACATGTAATGTATCAAACCTTTGGTGGCCCGTACATTGGTTATTGTACAGAGGTCTGGGGACATGCATATAAAATAACTGCAAAACCAGTTTCCATATTACAAAATATACAGCAATAATTATTTGACCGGACAATAAAGACTCAATAAATTATTTATAAACTTGCAGATTTATAAATGATCCTGTAGAAAACAAAAGTAATTAAAGCTGCGAGCAGCGTTGAACACCGCAGGGTTCACGCGAGCTGGCCGGCGCGCATGAAGCTTGCAGTCATATCCTTCCCGATTCCCTGACCCAACACCATATATTTCGGGACTCCTAAATTATTACATTTCTTGCCATACCTGATGCGCCTGCAAAATATGAGCATTTTTGTGCATGTTAAGGGCCTCAAAAAGGCGTCCAAAGGTATAGAAGAAAAAACACAGCAAATTCAATTGGGCCCTTGTGGTGCTCTGCATTATCCCTGCGGGGCTTGCTGTGTGCATTTGAACATGTACATGGAAAAAAACACATTGAAAGAAGGTGCCCAATGGGGTTCAGGTGTGGGGAAGTCCTACTAGGCCATTCCATCACCTCAGCAAGGCTCCTTTTCATGTTGTAAAACTGCAGCGAGACCCAGTTTCTGTTTCACAATGTCAGAGTACATGTTGGAATTCTTCCCAACAAACCGCAGCTCCCGCAGTCCCAACAGCACTCGTGCAGCCCCAGACCATGACACCACCACCATCATGTTTGACTAAAAGCAAGACACAGGTATTTTGCTACATTTGTGAGGTAATAATGGCGGTGTGTTCTGTGTGTTGGCTCACTTTCAATGGATAGTAAGTAAATACACAGAGGCTACTCTAAACCTGAGCCCCTACGCTTAAGAACAGACATGCTGTCCTGAAAATGCTTGCTGAAATGCAAGATCCCGTAGCCGACTGCTTTAATGTCCATAGGTACCTTCTTATTGCAGTTCCACCAAATAAAAGGGTACCAGAAACATATGCAGTAATTTTACTGTTTTAGACAATGGAAACCCTTCTAACAACTAACTGCATGTCCTCCATCGAGAAAAAAGGACTGCACGATTCACCTTTCATAAATACATGTATTTGTTCTCTGTAAAAGCGAACCTGACTTTCCATAAACGTTTTCCTCCTGTTGAAATGTCAGCGCTGTCACATCTGTTTTATGTCCTCCTCTCTTGTCTATGTCAGCTCACATTTTTCCGCGCATGACGATTAATCTGTACTGAGCCACCACTGCATTTGGTACATCCGCACCACTGAATTACATCATTTGATGGCTAAGTGATGGAAACAGTGGTTGCCCTTGGACACAAGCAGGCGCCTCTGCGTCGTTTTACCATGAAACTATAGGTGGCGCTGTGAAGCTGCTCTGTCCAGTCCTAAAAATACAATGGACAGGCTGACGGGACACAAGTGACAGCTCCACAATAGCTTGCAAACAGGACATCCTCTTTGACTGCGTCAAGGCATTTACTCATCCATGCTTTGTGTGTGCATGCGCTACATTTAATATTAACTACAACACATTAACAAACATGGGATCTGCAGAAATTGCGTGTGCATTTGTTGCTTGACGTGATGACCCTGCGTATATACTGTGTGTTGTTTACATGTGTGCGCCTCTCTATTTACTTGTTTGCAGGGAATCTAAAGAATGTGGTTTAGGAGATGTCCACGCACAGAGTAATGAAGACAATATGGAGTGGAGGCCTTCAGCCCTGTGGTGCGGCATGGAGAAGCATTTTGGAAAACACTAGCGGTTTCCAGGGAAGGATTTTAAGGGGGGGTGATGTGGTTGCTACAATGTTCATAGTTTTAACATGTTTTGAGGCGAATGATTTGTAAAACTTAAATAAAGTGATTGTCTCTGAGTATTTCTATTTTTGTGTCTTTGCTTTTCTTAAATCTCCAATTTTAGAGTATTTTTCCACCCAGTTTAAGTAAGTTTTAGAGGTACCACAATGATGGTTTGGACGTGTGTTGTCCAAAATCGAGCCTTGATGCTAGAATTCATACAGTTAGAGGTACATTTATTAAGCCCTACTGCAGGGGTCGGCAACCCAAAACGTTGAAAAAGCCATATTGGACCAAAAATACAAAAAAGTAATATGTCTGGAGCCGCAAAAAGTGAAAAGCTGTATATAAGTCTTCTAATGAAGGCAACACATGACATAAGTGTCAGTATTAGCTATAATAGCTTACTATCAAAATGACTGAAATGTTGAAATGTAATATTTATTGTACACATTTTTGCAACATTAGAAACTATTAGTAAATCAGAGGCTACCATGAAGGTGAGATAAAACTCCTGGAAATTGCTAGCTTTTAATAGCCAAAGGTATAGATGAGTGTGTCCAATTTAAAGGAAATGGCAGGCTCTCTTCTTTTAATAGAATTAATTCCAATTTTTGGCAAGCTATATGTTTGCTATGGTCTGGAACAACATGGCACACAACTATCTGAAATGCAGCAAATATTACATACGCATTATTATTTTATGAGACATACAAAACTAAATTATATACAAAGAGGATAAAAGTAAAGGATAATTAAATAAGCTTAAATATACACCTACCAACGAGGCATAATGATGCAATATGTACATACAGCCACAGCCTAAATAGCACTCCAACTCTGATTAGCACTCCAACAAGTTAATAACATCAACAATGATCACCTTTGTGCATTCACGCACAGCATAAAACTTTTGGTGGACAAAATGAGACAAGGAAGGACATGTAAATAAACTGTTGTGTCACAGTCCACACTTTGGTGAGTTCACGAACCGCCGAAAATAGTAGGACAAAACAATGTTCACCAAATACTGTCATCAGTGAAGCATACACACAAACATATTAAACAGTGAGCTTTCTAACAATTGGGAAGGTTTGTGTCATGTTTGTCCTCAAACAAAAAAAAACATACTAAACAAAACAAGAAAAAATTTCCCCATCTTTTTCCATTTTTAATCCTTTTTTAAGGAGCCACTACAGCGGCAGGTTGCTGACCCCCGCCCTACTGGGAGCCCTCAGCACTTTCGACACGGAAGCCATGAAGCAAAGACTGGCCTTATGAACATAGGCCGGATAAATTAAAGCCCCAAGCAGGGTTTTATTTGGAGAGCCCTGGCCCCGTTACCATTGCATTTATTTTTACACATTTCTGTTCATGCAAAAACGATTTGTCTTCTTTTCTCAATCAAACTTGAATTTAAGTTGACTCACGTCTTGTATTAAAGCAAATTCATGGGAAATAAATTGTTCAACTATTGGCATCAAGATGTTTCCAGAGAAGCCAAGGATTCACAGTGTGCAGAAGAATGGCCCCTGAACAACACCCGAGCAGCCAACAACAACATCAAAGCACTAGGCCAGTTGAGGGAGTGAAATTGTTCCATCATGTCGCCAACACAGAGATCCCGACACAACAACTCCCTGTTTCTCAACTTGCAGCAATGTGAAGTGTGCGTTGGTTCAACCATGTCACCCGCTTACCCTCCAGATCATCCAACCAGACTTGGACCCCCGCCAAGTCGGCCGGAGAGTTCCTGGAGGCGTCTTCCCCTCCTTGCTGACTTGAGATTGTAGCTCAGGATCTAAGGCAGGGGTATCAAATGTATGGCCCGCGGGTCGGATCAGGCCCGCGAACAGGTTTTACCCGGCCCGCGGGATGAGTTTGCTAAATATAAAAATGAGCCGAAATTTTTGAATGAAAGAAACAGGTGTTCTAAATGTGTCCACTAGATGTCACAATAGCAATTCTGTGTATCTTTGTAGGTCAGGGGTCGGCAACCCTCGGCTCTTTGATCACTCTGATGTGGCTCAGCTGCATACTTGCCGTCCTTCAAGATTTTTCCGGGAGGTTGTCCGGATTTCAGTGCCTTTCCCAGAAATATCACTGGGCTATCATTCTCTGGTTTTCACCCGCATAACTATTTTGAGGGCGTGTCGTGGTGACAATGCTTTTAACGTTCTCCAAAAAATATCGCCGCGCCCGCCTTCACTCCATGCTATCTGCGTGCCGGCCGGTCACATGTAGCATGCGACCCCTGCTAGCACACATCATCGACGGCAAGGCATACTTGGTCAACAGCCACACAGGTTACAATGATGGTTGTGATATAAACAACTTTAACACTCTTACTAATATGCGCCACACTGTGAAACCACACCAAACAAGAATGACAAACACATTTCGAGAGAACATCCGCACTGTAACACAACATAAACACAACAGAACAAATACCCAGAATCCCATGCATCCCTAACTCTTCCGGGCTACATTATACACCTCCGCTACCACCAAACCCCGCCCACCTCAACCAACGCACTTTATTTTGTGAAACGGGTCAAAATGTCTCTTTGAGTGGTAAAGGTTGCTGACCCCTGTTGTAGATGATGCTACATATGGAAAAAAACAACATAATGCTAATGCACCAGTCGAGGAAAATGAGCAATCCTGTAATTTGATGTTGATATTTTATTATCTTGATAGATTGAAAATTAACACCAATGAGTTGACTTATGAACATTATCACATAATGTATTCAGAAAGTATAAATAACGACAAATAAAGATATAGAATACCATTAACCGCAACATTTAAGTGTAAAAAACAACAACAAAATTATGATCAGAATCAGAATCAGAATCAGACATACTTAATTAATTCCCGAGGGGAAATTAAAATTTTCAGCACAATCCCATTCAAGATCAGACAAACATTACAGGGAGACAGAACAGGATCGCTGACGGGTCTGCCAACTTCTGGCGCCCCTTACAAAAAATGGGGAGATACAGGTAAACAAGTGGGGGGGAGTAAAAAATAAAAGATTAAAATAAAATACAATTTAAAAAAGCAGTGCAAGACTGGGCCCCTGGAGAGGGGGTTCAGACTGAGGCCAAGGGAAAAAAACAACTCATAGCCATAGTATACATCCCTCTTACATGTGTGTAAGAGGGAAACATCAAACATCAAAAAACACAAAGGACATGAAAGACGTTAAAGTAGCGGAGCTGATGCAACCAGACACTTCTACATACAGCTATGAATAAAAAATAAATTACAAATATACACTGTGGTGGCCTCTGCGGTGTTCCACGCCGTCGTCTGCTGGGTTGGAGAGAGCATGGCCAGAGACAGGAGCAGACCCAACAAAGCAACCAAGAGAGCCGACTCCACTCTCGATTGCCAACCAACTCTCGGCCAGTGTCCAGTCCGCATGAATGAGCGAGGATACGTCCAAGAAGACTGAGGTGTCCGATACCTGCTCATTCAGCCAAGACACTGTGAAGTTTGATTGAACAATTTTAGAATGTGCTTGTTCTATTTTTAAACAAAAAAAAAAAACAATCTGAAGTTGTCTTTGTTTTTAAGTTATTGTGCCGTGATTTTACCAGTCCGGCCCACTTAGGTGTAGATTTTTCTCCATGTGGCCCACCCATCTAAAATGAGTTAAGGCAACTGCGGGCTGCACGCCAAACCTTTAAAGCAGGGGTCGGGAACCTTTTTGGCTGAGAGAGCCAAATAGCCAAATATTTTAAAATATATTTCCGTAAGAGCCATATAATAATTTTTTTAACACTAAATACAAATAAACACGTGCATTTTTAAGTAAGACCAACATTTGTACAGTATAATAGGTCTCTTATTCTTTGTAATAACATTGTTATTCTGAAGCTAACTGTGGAGGGTTAGGGTTAGGGTGCGTAGATGGCCCACCTGGGCCTTGTTATCTAATCACTTGTCGCTCTGTTATAAGCAGCAGCCAGGAGGAGAGACTGGGTTGGGGCTGGGATTACTATTGCTGGAAAGCAACTGAGAGACTTATTGAAAAATAAAACAATATTGTAACCCTGAAACAGGCTCTCATGTCGGTGCTTGGGGGTCTGAAGAACCCCCATGAGGGCAAGCCCCACACTAACCAATAATAAATAAATAACTTCTTACCATTAACGCAACTTCTTGAACAGGTGCAGTAGAAAACGGATGGATGTATTAAAAATGCATGAGAATGTTTTATATTTTGAACATTATTTTTAACACTGTGAATACAAGTGGAATTATTCATTACTTATCATGTTAAGCAACGTCAGCTCAGATGTATCAGAGAGACAGATGCAGTCATCAAAAGAGCCACATCTGGCTCTAGAGCCATAGGTTCCCTACCCGTGCTTTAAAGCATGTGGAGGCCATTTCGATAGTTTGCTTTCCAACATATAGTTTTTTTTTAACCTTTAGGGCTCCCCTCAAGTTTGGTCCCAGGGTCTCAATCATATAAGTCAAGTTTTGTCCCATCCCTGGGACCTGGAAGGGTCTCAGTCATATGTAAATATTATTGTATTTTTTAATTATTCAACGCTTAAATCTCGAGATCAACAGCAGGTCTATCTGTGAGTATAAAATAAAATAAATAAATTGTGTTTAATGCTCTTTTTATATTTTTGCTGCAGCTGTTACATATACTGTATATTGTACATGGTAATTGGGATTGGTTATATATTGTATACATTATATAATAATATAATATATTAGTATATATTACATACTGTATATATGATATGTAAATATTACAAATGTTACATTTTACATTGCTACTACATTTAGTCTAATACCTGCATTGTCTTTTCCATGCTTACCCTTTCCATCTTATGTTACTGAGCTACTGTATGGAACAATTTCCCTTGTGGATCAATAAAATTTGTCTAAATCTAAGTCTAAGTCCAAGTGAAGTAATTGAGGCCTTAAATATGTCAATAATTCATAACAACATTGATTTAAAGGGTTTTTGTTTTTATAATGATAGTTTCTTTTTTTTTTTTTAATCTCATTAAAATTCTTGGGGATTTAAAAGGGGCCCGCTCCTAAATGTGAAAAAAATAAGTCATACATTCTTCCTATAATTATTATTACTATTTAAAACTTTCAACACTTAAGTCTCCAGATCAACTTCAGATCTATCCGATGATATACTTTTTTATAGAGTATTAATGTTTTTAATGCCATTTTGGTCAAATACATTTTTTTATGTTTCTTTTATTAGTCTTTTTTATTAGTATTTTTAGATTGTACCGCGGGGCATTAAAGAATTACAAGCACGCCGCAAATAGCCCCTGGGCCACATTTTGGACACCCCTGATCTAAGGGCTTGTGACATCTTGCAACATTGTGAGCTCGATGCACAACAAAGTGAAAGACAACTAAGATATAGCAGCTTGTAAAAAAAAAAATCCCAGGATTCAACAGTTTTTTTACAGTAAAATACTGTTATAAAAATGTATTGTAACATTACAACAACAACAAAATTACTGTTATTTCACAGTAAAATACTGTGATGGTAGTCCTGTGTGACACAACAAATTAAAGTAAATTCAGACTGAACGGTAGGTAGGTATAGCATATATATATATATATATATATAAACTTTTTTTTTTGTGTGTGTGTGTGTACCAGAGAAGGGAAGGAAGCGACGACCAGGGCAGGACTGCGGTTAACAAGGTTTATTTAAAACCTTTGATGAATACGTGGTGTGTTTATGGTACTCAAAGTGAATGAGTGTTGACTATGTGTGATATTAAATATGTAAATGTTACCAAGGGTTGTTGTCTGTGAATGTTGATTGAATCTTTTGTTGTTATCCAAGAGGGCAAGGCGAAGAGGCAGGTCGTGGACAGGCAAGAGGTCATGGGCAAGAGCAGGGCAGCGTGGTCTGGGTCCGAGTAGGGAGGTCGTGGATCGAGGAGAGCAGTCAGAAATCCGGATGGGAGATAAATGACAAGGCACAATCACGGAGGACAGGGGAGTCTCTGAGGAAATACAAAAGGACATGAACCAGGGGAAAACACGGAGAGATAGAGCAAAACAAGGGCGAGGAAATCACTGGGAAAACAGGGAATGCCAGACATAGTATATATATATATATATATATATATATATATATATACTATGCGTCATACATATATGTATGTGTACATACATATATATATATATATATATATATATATATACTATGCGTCATACATATATGTATGTGTACATACATATATATATATATATATATATATATATATATATATATATATATATACTATGCGTCATACATATATGTATGTGTACATATATACATACATAAATGTATATACAAATGTATATATACACACATATATATATATATATACTATGCGTCATACATATATATGTATACATATGTATGTATGTATACATATACATATATATGTATATACATATGTATATATACATTTACATATATATGTATATATACACTATGCGTCATACATATATATGTATACATACGTATGTATGTATACATATATATGTATACATATGTATGTATGTATACATATATATGTATACACATATGTATACATACATATACATATATATATATATATATATATATATATATATATATATATATATATATATATATATAGTAGTTATACTGTTAAAATGAGAGAGTAATTAACAATAAAATTACAATTGTGGCCTTATAGCATCCATCCATTCATCCGTTTTCAGAGGTAGTATTATTTCCAAGAGGAAGTTCCTTCAAGATAACATGATACATTTTTCCCACGCTTAGTGCTGGTAAACAGACTTTAGTGGCGCATATTACTGTTAAAAAGTCTCTATTTCCTAATAGGGGCATGGCAAACATGAAACATATTGGCGTGATGTTTCGCAAGGTCGTTTCTGACGGAATTAATCTAAAAATAGGTACATTTTTGCAATTTGAACATTACACGCAACGTGGAATTCCCTTTGTCTGTATTACAAGATGTCTGCAGATGTGAAGTTCAACCTTTTATGGCCCACTGTTTGAAAGCGGAACCATCAGTGTCGACCCACTTCCTTTAGAAGGGGATCCTGCCCAAATTAATGGCCTGGAAATGCACGCTGGAGCTGGCATGTGTGCGGAGAAGCAGAGAGTGTGTTATTGTGTGCGGCCGTTAGGGATCCTTAACGTCTCGGTTCTGCAAATGAAACTCATTACACAGTTTACGAGGCGGGGGAAAGGCGAGACCATTGAAACCCTATCTGGTAAACTTGGGAGGAAGCTGCAGGTCAACACAGTACCGTGCACAGTAAACATGACTGACACGTGTGCATCTACTTTGCGTTCTCCACTCTTTCAAATGAAAGAAAATCAGATGGGGGCCTCTGGAAGAGTCAGCAGCTCCTCCTGTTGTATTTTCGTATTTAAAAAAATTATATAGATAATCAGACCTACAGAGACATAAGTGAGACGACACACTAAAAAATGTTGGGTTAAAAAAAAAACTATTTTAACCCAACTGCTCGTTCAGAAAAGGACAAACCCCTTGTTTGGTTATTGGCAACACTTTAGTATGGGGAACATATTGACCATTAATTAGTTGTTTATTAACATGCAAGTTAGTAACATATTGGCTCTTAATTAGTCATAATTATGTACTTATTAATGCCTTATTCTGCATGGCCTTATTATACAACAACACTGATCCTAACCCTAACCCTAACCCGAACCCTCTAACCCTAACCCCAACTCTAACCAAATAACTCTAAATTAAGTCTTCGTTACTTACAATATTATGTTCCCCTCGTGTCCAAATAACTCTTAATTGAGTCTTTGTTACTAGGAATAACTTCCCCTTACTAAATTGTAACCATGTTATTTTAACTCAAGATTTTGTGTACATTTTTTTCAACCCATCTTTTCCATTGAATTATTTAACCAAAAAGTTGAGTTATGATAACTTAATGTTGGGTAATTCCCAACCAAGCTATTGGGTCAACTTATTTAACCCAAAAGTTGAGTTATGCTAACTCAATGTTGGTTGATTCATAACCCAACTATCCATCCATCCATTTTCTACCGCTTATTCCCTTTCGGGGTCGCGGGGGGCGCTGGCGCCTATCTCAGCTACAATCGGGCGGAATGCGGGGTACACCCTGGACAAGTCGCCACCTCATCGCAGGGCCAACACAGATAGACAGACAACATTCACACTCACATTCACACATTAGGGCCAATTTAGTGTTGCCAATCAACCTATCCCCAGGTGCATGTCTTTGAAAGTGGGAGGAAGCCGGAGTACCCGGAGGGAACCCACGCATTCACGGGGAGA
Organism: Nerophis ophidion; assembly: GCF_033978795.1. NCBI lineage: Eukaryota > Metazoa > Chordata > Actinopteri > Syngnathiformes > Syngnathidae > Nerophis > Nerophis ophidion. Next base: position 30,924,178 of record NC_084620.1, on the reverse strand, counting down.
ACATGCAAACCCCACACAGAAAGATCCCAAGCCTGGATTTGTATTGGGTTAAATTCATTTAACATAAAAAAGCTGAGTTGTGTTCACTACAATGTTGGGTTTTTCCAACCCCAACCATTGGGTTGCGCAATTTAGCGCTCCTTGACCCAATAGTTGGTTTAAAATTATGCCTTTTTTCTGCTGGTTTGTCCTACTCCTTTCCTACTCCTTCCCAACTACTGATCAAAATATTTTTTGTTCCATTAAAATATACTCATAAGCAACATATAAGTGACTTGTTTTTTTTTTTAAAGAATTGCCGTGTATGGTCATATAAGTCACGACAAAGTTTGCATTTTACTGCGTGGATTGTTCTCCCAGGATGCAGACGGGACTACGGAGGCAAGGTGGAGGTAAGGAAAGGATTTATTGTCCATAAATCATGCGGGACACAAACAAAAGGAAGCTAGCGGAATAGCGGACAAGAAACGCTTAGTATGTAAACAGGCAAACTAAAAGGCAAAGCTTGCTGAGGAATCAAATTAGTAGCCATCATAACTGTAGCGTGGAAGCAAATAAGAAAGCCAGACAGCAGGGAATAAGTAGCTCTCTGATTAGTGCCCAGGAGCAGATGAGCGTCCCGAACACTAATCAGAGGCAGGTGAAAACAATCTTCAGTCATGGCAACTAAAACACAAACACTGGTGTGCTTAAAACAGGAACTGAGGGAGTCAAAAACTGAAACAAACATGATCTGGGCAGCGGATCATGACACTATTAGTTTTAATAAGATGTGTGATTGTAAATAATGTTTGTTAGATTAATCCTTAATAAAATTCTCTCTAAGAAAAAAGTACCTATTTAATTTTTTTAAAAAAGCCTTTTACCCAAAAATGTGTTACTCATTGAAAAACTACCCAACAATGGTTCATAGTTTTGAAAACACAGAAATTGAGTTAAAATGATACGCTTATGACCCAAAAATTGATTGATCTTCATAGAAATGACTCCAAAATTTAACCAAACACTTGCAACTCATAAATTGGGTTATGAAAAATAACCCAGCATTTTTTAGTGTGTATGATCTATTTATGTTAAAATGATTACCTATTCTGTGTTATGTGTTTTCTATTGCAGGATTGCACCGAGAAAAGTTCCTCGTTTGTGAACCCGTTCTCAAACATTGGCAATAAAATCTATTCTGATTCTGATGATTTAATCCAAATACAAAAGGCAACAATACAATCAGCGTGCTGCTGGGAAACTTAAAAAAAGATTGAGGCTAATTTAGCATAGCATAGCATCGAAAAGAATAGGCATAAACTTAGGGCATAGCATGAAGCCAGACATAAAATGTGGGGTAGATCGAACAAGAACCCCGCAAAGGCTGGCAGGGTGAGACGAGAATGAGTATGCCCGATTGCGAATTGGCATATCCCAGTCAACCAACAGAGATCGGTGGGCACAAAACAGCGCCCCTAGCGACCAGATATAAACAAGGAGCGCTGAAACAGAAATAAACTTAAACTTAGGAGATTTATAACAGGAAGCTAAACATGACATGACTGGAAGGGACAGGTCAAAAATGATTGCTATTACATTTTAACTGATACCTTTGAGACACTAGTGATTTAGGGCTATATAAGTAAACATTGATTGATTGATTGATACCAGTGCCAGATTGACTATCTCTGAACCGGTGCTTAAGAAAATTAAAATATAAATCTTGGGGTGGATTTACACCTGACATCCAGTATAGTAGCGTATCTAGTCGATACTACTATGATTACGTCGATATTTTTTGGCATCACATCTTCTTTTGTTTTTTAAAAATTCATGTTATGTTTATAAACTCAGGAAATATGTCCCTGGACACACGAGGACTTCCAATTTGACCAATGTATGATCTTGTAACGACTTGGTATCAGATTGATATCCAAATTTGTGGTATCATCCAAAACTAATGTAAAGTATCAAACAACAGAAGAATAAGTGTTTATTACATATTAACAGAAGTGTAGATAGAACATGTTAAAAGAGAAAGTAAGCAGATATTAACAACAAATGAACAAGTCGATTAATAATTCATTTTCTACCACTTGTCTTTAATAATTTTGACAAACTAATAGAATGGAAAATGACACAATATGTGACTACATATGTCAGAAGTTAAATTAGGAGCCTTTGTTTGCTTACTTACTACTTAAAGAAAAGTTGTCCTGTTCACTATTTTATTCAAGGACAAACTTGCAATAAGAAACATATGTTTGATTAACCAAAAGATGTTTTGTTGAAATAAAATCAAAAATGCAATTTTTTGTGGTACCGAAAAGTACAGAAAAGTATCAAAATAATGTTGGTACCGGTATAGTACCAAAATATTGGTATCGTGACAACACTAGTTCTAACTTATATCTGTCAGTAGACACGATATGGAAGCGCTAAAAACTACAACATGGCTGAGTGGTAGAAGACACTGTCAAAGTGGAGCCACTTAAATAAGACTGCCCACATCCTGAAGAGACGGTCAGAAAAGCGGCTTTGTAAAAAAAAAAAAAAATCTATTCAAAATATTTACCAAAAAACACCATTATATGTTATGGAAGGAAGTGTTTCAAATATAGAAAAGCAATCAATATGACCCCTTTAATGTTGCAAAACCATCATCTTCAAAGTTAAAGGGGAACATTATCACCAGACCTATGTAAGCGTCAATATATACCTTGATGTTGCAGAAAAAAGACCATTTATTTTTTTAACCGATTTCCGAACTCTAAATTGGTGAATTTTGGCGAATTAAACACCTTTCTTATTATCGTTCTCGGAGTGATGACATCAGAACGTGACGTCACCTAGGTAATAAAGCCGCCATTTTCTCAAACACATTACAAACACCGTGTCTCAGCTCTGTTATTTTCCGTTTTTTCGACTATTTTCTGGAACTTTGGAGACATCTTGCCTCGTTGGTGTGTTGTCGGAGGGTGTAACAACACTAACAGGGAGGGATTCAAGTTGCACCACTGGCCCGAAGATGCGAAAGTGGCCCGAAATTGGACGAAATTTGTTCAAAATACAAGGGTGTGGGGAAAGCCGACGAAATGGTCAGTCGTTTGTTCCGCACACTTTACCGACGAAAGCTATGCTACTACAGAGATGGCAAGATTGTGTGGATATCCTGCGACACTCAAAGCAGATGCATTTCCAATGATAAAGTCAAAGAAATCTGCCGTCAGACCCCCTTTGAATGTGCCGGAGTGTCTGCACATTTTACCGGCGGTGCTAAGGCAGACATGGCACAGAGATGTATGGATAACCTCCAGATGCATTTCCAACGATAAAATCAACGAAATCACAAAGGTGAGTTTTGTTGATGTTGTTGACTTATGTGCTAATCAGACATATTTGGTCGCGGCATGACTGCCAGCTAATCGATGCTAACATGCTATTTAGGCTAGCTGTATGTACATTTGAAACTATATTTACATCCAGCCTTTCCCTCCACCCACAATTAATGCCAAACAAACACTTACAAATCGATGGATTTAAGTTGATCCAGTGTCACAAGATGCGAAACTTCCGATCGTTGGTCTGCACATTTTACCGGCGACGCTAAGGCAAACATGGCCGAATAGCGTCAATAGCTATTCGCTCAATAGCTTCAGTTTCTTCTTCAATTTAGTTTTCGCTATCTGCCTCCATACTCCAACCATCCGTTTCAATACATGTGTAATCTGTTGAATCGCTTAAGCTGCTGAAATCCGAGTCTGAATCCGAGCTAATAGTCCCTATATCTTGCTGTGCTATCCGTATTGGCATCACTGGATGACGTCACAGGAAAGTGGACGATGGCTTCACAGATAGCGAAAATCCGGCACTTTAAAGCTTTTTCTAGGGTAAAATTTTGAAAAAAAATTCAAAAAATAAAATAAGCCACTGGGAACTAATTTTTATTGGTTTTAACCCTATTGAAATTGTGATAATGTTCCCCTATAAGGATGATTTTGCTCTCTTTTCACATAATTGTGTTCCTTGCTTCTCCTTCCATATCTTACTCATGAGCAGCCTTGTGCAATTATTTTGACTCGGGAGCCGAATTTAGGGAAAAAAATATGTTTGTGGGCCGGTATATCTATTTTTAGGAACACTAATACAAAACCTCACAAAAATGTCTGATTGAATGCTAAAAACGTTTTGACAGACCCCCTTAAAAAACGTATTTGAATTTAAAATGTTCTACTGAAAAAGACACCCAGAAAGTACATGACACTAATGTGGGATTTACGATATTATCTATGAACGATATAACACTGAATATTGACAACATATGAACGTCACACCCCCTCTCCATCCACATATTTGACAATCAAACGAAACGCAACAAAAATGCAACAATCACAGTGAAATATGAACGCGAAGGGTAAAAAAAACTCCACCTAAAATCTGATACATGGCTAAGCTTTAGAACTTCTTTGTAAAAATCTCCTTCCGAGTCTGTCTCTGACACCCGTATTTCAGGCTCTGGAAAAACTCAGAGCAAAGAAACTACGCCAACACTGCTTGGTGCCTCGTCTGAGCTGCGTTGACTTAGATTACCATAGTAAGTAATTTGTTGACCATAGTAACTAATTAGATTACCATAGTAACTAATTAAATTACTACAGTAACTAGTATATCAGGCAAAAGTGCAGATTCCAAAGATTGCAATACCGTATTTTTCGGACTATAAGTCGCAGTTTTTTTCATAGTTTGGCCGGGGGTGCGACTTATACTCAGGAGTGACTTATGTGGGCGGCATAGCTCGGTTAGTAGAGCGGCCGTGCCAGCAATGTGAGGGTTGCAGATTCGATTCCCGCTTCCGTCATACTAGTCACTGCCGTTGTGTCCTTGGGCAAGACACTTTACCCTACTGCTCCCAGTGCCACCCACACTGGTTTAAATGTAACTTAGATATTGGGTTTCACTTTGTAAAAGCGCTTTGAGTCACTAGAGAAAAGCGCTATATAAATATAATTCACTTCACTTCCATGTGTGAAATTATTAACACATTACCGTAGAATATCAAATAATATTATTTAGCTCATTCACGTAAGAGACTAGACGTATAAGATTACATTGGATTTAGCGATTAGGAGTGACAGATTGTTTGGTAAATGTATAGCATGTTCTATATGTTATAGTTATTTGAATGATTCTTACCATAATATGTTATATTAACATACCAGGCACCTTCTCAGTTGGTTATTTATGCGTCATATAATGTACACTTATTTAACCTGTTGTTCACTATTCTTTATTTATTTTAAATTGCCTTTCAAATGTCTATTCTTGGTGTTGGGTTTTATCAAATAAATTTCCCCAAAAAATGCGACTTATATATGTTTTTTACCTTCTTTATTATGCATTTTCGGCAGGTGCGACTTATACTCCGGAGCAATTTATACTCCGAAAAATACAATACTTAGTATTACCAGGAATTGATTAACGTGGACCCCGACTTAATCAAGTTGAAAAACGTATTCGGGTGTTACCATTTAGTGGTCAATTTTACGGAATATGTACTGTACTGTGCAATATACTAATAAAAGTTTCAATCAATCAAGTATAGTTGAAGACTTACGGTCACTTGAAAACATCACTGCATATCATAATGGCAGTTATAGTTTCAATTCTACAGATCTAAAAAAATTATTTGAGAATGTCCGGCGGGCCAGATTGAAAGGCTTAACGGGCCGCATGTGGCCTCCCGGGCCTTAATTTGCCCAGGTCTGCTCTTGAGCTATCGGTAGGAGCAGGAAGTTCTGCTCGAAAAATATATATTGTGCATCCTTACAAGACTTACACAATATTACCTTCAAGCAATTGTTGCAGGTATTCGTCTGCAACAGTTGAGCACAGACATGAGACACAGGTGTCATTATGGCACTATAGTGTTTCTGTACCTCTCCCAAGTAGTCAGAGAGTTATTTTTTTTTAGCTTTTTTGTGCATTCCAAATCATTATTAAAGTAAAGCAGATCACTTGTTATACATTTCGCTGCAGTTATCACCTGCTTGCAGTCACTTCTCATTCGGACGATTTAACATCCCTTTTCATCATCTGAAACAACTACTGTATCATACAGTTGGTGCTATTTTACCACAACTCCTTCACTTGACCTTTGCACTTCTCTTCTGCTGCAGCATGAATGGAAATGTTACTTCCACATGACGGTTTCCGTTTGCGTCTTGCACATAAAGATATGATGAGTCAGATAGTCGTTGGCTCTGTTTTTTTACATCAAAGTAAAAGACAGGGGAACTTTTCCAACAAGTATGCAAATGAGACGCTGCTTTGAATCTACTTTTACTGTCTGTTTGATGTTTGGATTATACACAGTACACCTGAGGCTTCAAGTTTAACGCCCGTGTGTTCAAATGAATAGTCAACCAGGTAAAACGCCACACTACATGCAATGTTTACATGTTGCCTCTCCGTGTTTACTCGTCTAGGCAGCTAACAGGTTGGGCCTGAATTAATTGGATGACGCGCACGGAGACATAAACGTCTGCCAAAAGCTTGCCGCACCCTTTTTTTTTTTGTTCCGCGGCGCTTTGTCCAAACATGTCTCCCTAAACGGTTTGTCACATTTGCATAACGCTTCCACCCCCGAGGGGATAAAAGGTGGGGCCCCTCAGTCCTGATCAACATGTGAAGTGGCGGAGAGGGACGGAGGCGCACAATAAAGACAGATGTCGGCTTTTATCCGCCTAACGGAAGAGAGTCGGTGTTCTGAAAAAAATGTACTACTTCTTGAAAAAAAAAATGCAACCAGTTGTGAAATATTAACAGATTTCGATGACATTTTCCGAAAATGCCTGAAATGGGTCCTGGAACGAGTGCTTTTCTAGTTTTTTATCATTATTCATGTATGAGCTTGTCAAAATACTGATTGATGACCTTTATTCTGTCACCATACAGTATAGACCAGGGGTCGGCAACCCAAAATGTGAAAAGAGCCATACTGGACCAAAAATAAAAATCTGTCTGGAGCTGCAAAAAATATATAAAGCCTTATATAAGTGTGAAAATGAAGGCGACATATGATGTAAGTGTTTATATTAGCTATATTAGACTACTATCAAAATGACTATGTGTCACAGGCTGATAAAAATCTTCATTGACGGACATGTTGAAATTTAATTGTGAACGACTTCCTGCCGTCACCGTGCGGGTTGCATGGACCATCAAGCCAGGACATTGCTTTTGCAGGTTTGACTCTTATTTATTTTTCAATAAAGCTTTGTCTTTTCTTCGTATCGCTTTTCAGCTGCTCCTCTCCTGCTCGCTCCTCTCTCGCCTTCAGTTTGCCGCATCTTCGTCGCTGTGTTCGGCTCGCTCTCAGTCGTTCTCGCTCGTCTGGTTCTTCTACTCCTTCTGCCTTGATCGCTCCTCCTTCTCCCCTTTTATACAGCGTCAGGAGAAATGTTAATTGTGTCCGGGTGTGTGACCCACGCACCTGAATTAGATTGTGGCGGTTGCTCCCACCAAGCCCCTCCTCTCCGCTCCGCCTCATCCTCCGCCTCCTTGTTGTCATCTTGGGCAGGGCGGCGTGCCCTGCCCAGCCTTCGGCCCGTCGGCTCCGCCTCTCCACAGTAATATTTTTTCTTGATCTCACGTGACATCATCAGTTCTTGTATTTGGTATTATTTTCTGTCCAGCGAACTTAACTTTCATTCAACTTCCTGTTTGCCTCCATTTGCCACCACTCCCCTCGTCTGATCACTAACTGTAACCCAATTAGGTTACTATTGGATCATTTTGCTTTGTTTGCTTTGCACTTTACATGTGTTTGCTCTTTGTGCACTTCTCAGCTGCAGAACTTTGTTTGTTGTTTTTTTTTTTTCTACTTGCGTTTTTCCTAATAAAAAAGGCTCCTTTAGCTCGCTTTCCTGCCGTCTCTGCATCTCAGGGTCCAGACATACACCACGATGTTACAGTCAGAGATTGGAAATTTGCTCTCAAAAATCAGGTCTTGATGCTGGAATTCAGACTGGTACCAAAATATGAAAATTATTTATTTGTCAATCTCTGTCTCGCTTTCTTTTGGTGAGAAACAGACAAAAATTGCTTCTAAACTGGCAAATTATGCTCTCCTGCAGTGGACTAACCCCGGATGTTTATTTTGTGTGTTTTATAAGTGTGTTTTGTTCATGCTATTATTATTAAGTGGGATAATCGTTTGTGTACATTTTTTTTTTATATTGATGTGCACAGTTACAGCAACACAGCCAGTGGCCAAGATGGAAATCAGTTTCTCATCCCTGCTGAAAGCTGCATTATTTCAGCTTCTCAAGCTATGTGTTGTTTGTGCCTTCAAAATTAGTGTTTTGTTCTAGAACAGGGGTGTCAAAGTCAAGGCCAGAGGGCCGGATGAATCATCTATGGCCTTCGGGATGATATTTGATTAGTATTAAATCCGGCCCGCAGGCCACGGCCGCCTGCTGCTGTTTTGCACGCACCAATACTCCATCAGTGTTGGCGCTAGGAATTTTCAAAATGGGGTCCCAGGAACCCCATCAAGTCATAAAAATGGGGTCACATGGTTCATTATTGGGGTATCACTTTTTTGTAACTGTTTTGAAAACAAATGATAAATGTATGCATTATCCTGTTATATCTCACATTTTATATTGTGTTTTGGAAAAAGGTTGTCATAAACATTACTTAATTTATTTTAAAAAATATTACAAAAGAAAACACATTTTAATACATATGTAAATTTATTCAGTTATAAACATTCATTCACTTTCTTCTTTCCTTACTGGATCTAAACTTTACCGATACCGTTTTTTTGTTCTATATTTTCATTGTAATATTTTCAGAATGTGTTTGTTCTATTTTTGGCCAAAGTAAGACAAAGAAAACAATCTGAAGATGTCTTTTTTTTTTTAGCTTTGATGCTATGATTTTAATAGTCCGGCCCGCGTGTGCACATATTTTCCTCCATGCGGCCCCTGAGCTAAAATGAGTTTGACACCCCTGTACTAGAAAGTTATTGAGAAATATATACTTTAGGTTCTGGTGTGCTAAATTCATTTATATCGTGAAGTTTGTAAACTTTTATTTCCAACACAATTGCATTATATTTTGTGCCTTTGGGGAGCTTCTGAAGTAGTTCATGTGGTATTTCACTTGTTTATGAGGGCACATACTACTATGCAGTCATTTATTGATGCATATTGGTTTGTTTTCTTTAGTTTATTTTCGGTTCATGCTGGCTTTGACAGTGCTGTCTATTTATTTCAGAGCTTGGATGCGCCTTCTTGACTCCAAATATTCATTTTGGAAGGCTTGCTGTTGACTTGTGTCCACTTCCACACACAAGAGGAATAGCTGGATCAATCTGTCTCTGCAACAATACTTGGTAATTTTAAAGGCCAAGTAAGTAAATGTCAGTGTCATGATCTCACATGACATCATCAGTTCTTGTATTTTGTATTATTTTCTGTCCAGTGATCTTAATTTTCATTCAACTTCCTGTTTGCCTCCATTTGCCACCACTCCTCTCGTCTGAGCACTAACTATAACCCAATCTGGTTACTTTTGGATCATTTTGCTTTGTTTGCTTTGCACTTTGCATGTGTTGGCTCTTTGTGAACTTCCCAGCTGCGCGTCTTAGTTTTTTTTTGCTACTTGCGTTTTCCCTAATAAAAAAGGCTCCTTTAACTCGCTTGCCTGCCGTCTCTGCATCCTAGGGTCCAGAAATATACCACGGTGTTACAGTCAGAGATCGGAAATTTGCTGTCCAAAATCTAGTCTTGATGCTGGAATTCAGATAGTTTAAAAGTGGTTTTAGTATGTTTGACCAGGAACACGCCATTTTGTGTGTGTATTGTGTACAGTAGCTCTGCACTTGTAAATGCAAAATAAACCATATTTAACAAATACACTAATGCAGGGTTCGGCAACCCACAACGTTGAAAGAGCCACATTGGACCAAAAATAAAAATCTGTCTGGAGCCGCAAACAAATTTAAGCCTTATATAAGTGATATAATGAAGGCAACACATGATGTAAGTGTCTATATTAGCTATATCAAAATTGGTGAATTCTTGCTCGCACTATGTTCAGAACATAGCCTTGTTATAACTAACACCGTATTCAAGCACAAAGAATCACACAAGAAGACCTGGATGCATCCGAGATCCAAACACTGGCATCTGCTGGACTACCCCATAGTGAGACCAACGGGACCTGAGAGAAGTGCTGGACACCAGAGCAATGAGGGGCGCTGACTGTGGCACGGATCATGTAATGTTGAGAACAAAACTGAAGCTTTACAGGTGGAAGTATTGCCACAAGACAGGGACAAAAACCCCACACGAGCTGGATACTGGTGCACTGAGAGTTCAAGGGAAGAGAGTAGAGCTGTCTGAGGAAATGAATTGTAGTTTGCGAGAATGGGACAGGATGACAGCAGGGTTAGACATAAATGAGAAATGGGTTGAAATGAGGGAAACTGTACAACACAGCCTACAATATTTTGGCCTACCCAAAGAGGAAACATCAGGATTGGTTCGATGTTCCGGACGAACATCTGCAGGAGTTGCTGGTAACCAGGAACAAAGCTAGGCAGGAGAGGCTGCAGTGCAACACAAGATCCAAAAAGCATGCTTATAGCAGAGCCCAAAGTGAACTAAAGAGATACACCAGAAAAATTAAATCTGACTGGTGGGAAAGACAGGCAGAAGAGCTGCAGATTGCAGCCAATAGGAATGATATGAAAACCTTCTTCACAGGTCTGAGAGAAATCTATGGCCCAACACCCAGAAGGTTGATCCAGCTGAAAGCACAAGACAGCAAGACATTCCTGTCGGAAAAGGATAAGATCTTGGACAGATTTGCATATCATTTTGAGAAACTGCTGAACTACCCTGGAGATTTAGCAGAGGATGCCACGTATGCTACAGCACAGCGCCCGGTAGTAGTGAGTCTGGATGGGCCGCCTGGTATCTCCGAATTAACAAGAGAAATCAACACAATACAGGAAGATAAAGCCCCAGGTCGTGATGACATTCCAACTGAGGTGTGGAAGTTAGGGGGTGCCCAGTTGTTGACCTGTCTGTATAAGATGATCAAAGATATTTGGGCAACACATCAGATACCCCAGGAGTGGAAGGATGCTAGCATTGTACCACTGTTCAAGAAAGGAGACAGAAGAGAGTGTGGGAATTACCGAGGCATCTCACTCTTAGCCATTGTCAGTAAAATTTTCTCAAGAATGCCAGGCTTGATGATGAGATCAGACTCAGGATGTGGAGAGCGAGTGCTGTGTTTGGGAAATCAAGGGAAAGACTCTGGAACAACAAGCATGTCTCTATTTGCGTCAAGTGCAAGGTGTACAGAACAACTGTGCTTGCTACACTTTTGTACGGTGCTGAAACTTGGAGCATCTACAGGTTGCAAGTCAGAAAACTTCACGCCTACATGATGCGCCACCTTCGGACCATCATGGATACCTCCTGGACAGACAAAATCCCAAACACAGAGGTCCTAAGTCGTGCTGGACTGCCATCGATGGATGTCATCTTTACCCAAACGAACCTGAGATGGTTCGGGCATGTAGAGAGAATGACTCATGAGCGGCTCCCTCGCCAACTGCTCTACTCACAGTTGGAGGAAGGGAAACGAAACCGAGGGAGGCCAAGGCTAAGGTACAAGGACACCGTTAAACGGAATTTGAGAGAAGTGAAGATCGACACTGCAACCTGGCAGCTGAAGGCAAAAGACAGGGCTGAGTGGAGGTCTATGATCCGACCTAAATGAAACAGTTATTGTCGCGCTCGACAGACTGCTATGATGATGATGATCAAAATTACTATGTGTCGCAGGCTGATGCAAATCTTCATTGACAGAAATGTTGAAATGTAATATTTATTCTACACATTTTTACAACATTGGAAAACCTTAGTAAAACGCAGGCTTCTCAGGGGGTGAGATAGCTCCTCTATATTACTGGCTTAGATTAGCCAAAAGCAAAGAAGTGTGTGTCTAAGTTTAAAGAAAGGACAGGCTGTCTTCTTTTAATGGATTTATTACAATTTTTGTAAGCAAGGTAAGTTTTGCTGTGGTCTGGAACAACATGGTACACCAACAACTATCAGAAATGCCGGCAATATTACATACAGATAATATGTCATGAGACATGCAAATATAAATTAAATACGCAAAGGACATTAGTAAAGGAAATTAAATGAGCTCAAATATACCTACAAATGAGGCATAATGATGCAATACGTACATAAAGCCAGCCAAAATAGCATGTTAGCATCGATAAGCTTGCAGTCATGCACTGACCAAATATGCTTGATAAGCACTCCACACAAGTCAATAACATCAACAAAGTTCACCTTTGTCCATTCACGCACAGCATAAAAATATTGGTGGACAAAATGAGACAAGGAATGAGTGGCATAAAATACATAATTTTTCTGGCATCTTTGAAGAAAGTTATATATGTAAACCAACTACGGTAAGTTCAAGGACGGCCAAAATTAGTTGGACAAAACGGCGCTAGCCAAATACTCTCATCAGAGAATCACGTTTAATATAAACAGTGGGATTTCTAATAATTAGGGATGTTTGTGTCATGTTGTATTCCTGCAGAAACCATGCATTCTAAAACAAAAATATATTTTTTCCCTTATCTTTTTTTTCTATTTTCATAATTTTTTCAAAAAAAAAGCTCCAGGGAGCCTTTAGGGCGGCGCTAAAGATCCGCATGCGGCTCTTTTTTTGTTTAGTCTTTATTTGAAGGGACAATGCACAGAAACATTAAGATCAAAGACAGATATGTTCTTTAACAGATTATACCTAAATAGCTCATTTCCATCTGCAGTCATTGGCTACCCAAATTAAAGGGATACAAACATCATGCAATAAAATTATGACAATAAAACCTTACCATAGCATGTAATCAAATTAAGAAAAGTCATAAAATGCCTGTTCATGGACACATACTTAATATACAATACAACAACACATCATTTACATCATCACACAAAGACTAAACTTGCTCTTGTTCACGTCTGTCATCATTTGTAAAAACAACCATGAGTTTAACAGACACACCTCACAATTTACAACAAAAATGCTCTCATGGATAAATATAATATTCATTAAGTTGATGTGTCAAACATAGGGCCCACCTTTTGTGGTGCTTTGATTGCTCCAAAGCCACTTTTTAACTTCAATTGTGAATAAAAAGTAATCGATTAGAGTTTTCAAGTTTGTTGTGAGGTTGCTCCATTCCTTTATGGCTTAATATGAAACGGCTGATTGTGCAAAAGATGTTTTACATCTGGGTACGCTACACTGCCCCCGGTGGAGGCTTGTGTGTGTGGAGTCTTATCTAGTCTCCATAGCCGCAGGGTGCAGACCCCCACACTAATGTAACATTAAGGGGGTAAAGAAAGTCACAAATGCCAACAACATTAGCATAACAACGTGAGCTACAGTGTTGACATTACACTTACATTTTAACAGCAACGTCACGCCGCTTCAGTCGATGACTTTAATTAAAGATTAAAGGCCTACTGAAATTAGATTTTCTTATTTAAACCGGAATAGCAGGTCCATTCTATGTGTCATACTTGATCATTTCCCGATATTGCCGTATTTTTGCTGAAAGGATTTAGTAGAGAACGTCGACGATAAAGTTTGCAACTTTTGGTCGCTAATAGAAAAGCCTTGCCTTTACCAGAAGTATTTGTGCGTGATGTCACGAGTTGCAGGGCTCCACACATATTCCCATTGTTTTTAATAGGAGCCACTAGCAGTAAGAGCAATTCGGACCAAGAAAGCGACAATTTCCCCATTAATTTGAGCGAGGATGAAAGATTCGTGAATTAGGATATTGATAGTGAAGGACTAGAAAAAAGAAAGGAAAAAAAAGCGACGGCTCCGGGCGGCGGCAGTGTGAGCGTTTCAGATGTAATTAGACACATTTACTAGGATAATTCTGGAAGATCCCTTATCTGCCTATTGTTTTAATAGTGATTTACAGAGGTGTGGACTCGAGTCACATGACTTGGACTCGAGTCAGACTCGAGTCATGAATTTGATGACTTTAGACTCGACTTGACAAAATGTAAAAAGACTTGAAACTCAATTTAGACTTTAACATCAATGACTTGTGACTTGACTTGGACTTGAGCCTTTTGACTTGACATGACTTGCTACTTTCCCCAAAACCCAACGATTAAAAAGTTATTCAGGAGCGCTCCGTATCTTCCATTGTGTACGCGTGTTTGTCAACATGTGTGTGCGATGACAGCCTGTGTGCTACCTGTCAGTACAACAGCCAATCGAATTACATCCACGTTGTTTTCGTCACACAGCATTCACCCAATCAAATTGCAGGAAAACCAACGAAGAAGAGCTTTCAAACAACAGAAGAATAAGTGAAGAAAATTATGCCATAAAGTGTTTAGTTCGGATATTAAAACTACGACTTGGTCAACAAAACAGGAATTGCCGTATGCAAAACATGCGGTTGGAAGATTACAGACGGAGACGCATCAATTTACATTTGAAGTTGCACAGAGAAGGGTACGTTTTGAATGTAAGCTAACGTTTATTGGCTGAGTAACGTGACTTTTATTTGCTGTGTAGTTAAAGCAGTGAGGCTGTAAACTCACTGCTAACGTTATAACCATAGACATCTTATAAGGGTACGCAGCATGGAGCGCTACTGCCTATTGCCGCAGACGAGACGCGGGGCCGCCATCTTGGAGTGGTGATCCGCTCCACTCAGGGCAATTCATTTGGCAGGAGCAATGAACTGTCAGCACATTTAATTTATATTAACTCACTGAATACCACTGATATTTACGCGCTTTTCTGTCATACGTGTAACTATGATAAAGGACACATGTTTTGGCGTGTTCATAATTTGCTTAACAGAAATAGAATATTCTTATATGCTGTAAGTGACCAGACGTCTTAGATCAAAACTGGGAATATAATCCCAGAGAAGGGGGAAAAAACAGTCAGCTATTTTGAAGTTGAAGAAACAATATGATTAGGTTGTATATACATGCATATATCCTACATAGACAATGTATGAATACATTAGATATCTATATATCTTACGGACTTATAGACCAGATGTTCTCAAATGGGGGTACTTGAAGGTATGCCAAAGGGTACATGATATTTTTTTAAATATTCTAAAAATAGGAACAATTCAAAATCCTTTATGAATATATTTATTGAAAAATACTTCAACAAAATATGAATGTAAATTCATAAACTGTGAAAAGAAATGTAACAATGCAATATTCAGTGTTGACAGTTAGATTTTTTTGTGGACATGTTCCATAAATATTGATGTTCAAGATTTATTTCTTGTGAAGAAATGTTTAGAATGAAGTTGATGAATCCAGATGGATCTCTATTACAATCCCCAAAGAGGGCACTTTAAGTTGATGATTACTTCTATGTGTAGAAATCTTTATTTATAATTGAATCACTTGTTTATTTTTCAAAAAGTTTTTTGTTTTTTTATATCTTTTTTTCCAAATAGTTCAAGAAAGACAACTACAAATGAGCAATATTTTGCAATGTTATACAATTTAATAAATCAGAAACTGATGACATAGTGCTGTATTTTACTTTTGTATCTCATTTTTTTTCAACCAAAAATGCTTTGCTCTGATTAAGGGGTACTTGAATTAAAAAAATGTTCAAAGGGTGTACATCACTGAAAAAAGGTTGAGAACCACTGTTATAGACTTTATCTCTGTTGCTGCAACAGCAGAGAGTTTATTCTGTCTTGAGACTTTGTATTGATATTTTCTATTACATTCTTCCTTTAAATGATCATGTTTACAGTGATTGTTTTATATGTATTTTTCATTTATGTTGCTTTGGATAAAAGTGTCTGCCAAATACTTGAACATATATAAACACCTGAAAGTCTTTATTTCAGCTAAAACCACCAACCTGTTTCACTGGATTCAGAATAAAACCAAATTCTGTGTTACTCAACAAAGTTAGTATTTGAATATTGTTACTTGAAGACTTATCTGTGGTTACAATAAAATGAGAATGCATCATAATCAATGGCTGCTGGTGAAATTTGTTTTAGTTGGGCCTGAAAGTTTGTAAACCAAAATACCTGTAGGGGGGTCATCCTCCCCCAGAAGATTTCTTTGTGATTTTCACATACAAATATTGTAGTTCTTTGCTCCTGCTTAACTCTGTGGTAATATTATTTTCACAAAAAACAACCATTAGTATGTTAATGTAAATTCTTACTTGTGAAAAGTAATCCTCCAATTCCTATTTTCAACAATCCGCTCAATTGAGCAGGAAAACGCTGAATACCAGCCCAGCATCTTTGTTTTCTACCTGTCAACTGTTCGTTTAGGCTGCTTGCCGGCTCCTCATCACCACTTCAAGATGGCGGCCAAATTGCTTGCACCACAGCAGCCAATTCAGCGTCTACTTATAAGATGTCTATGGTTATAACGTCATTGCAAACACGGCAATTTGTTGCATCCACTGCAGTTGCTACCTTATTCATACTTATTGTCAAATGATTTTTTTTAAGCAAGGTTGCATGAGGTACCTACACATAACGTTACGTTAGTGAATGTATCACACACAGTAACGTAACGTTAGACGGCGGTCAGCAGCACCGCGTATTTTAGCCAACTACAAAAAGACAAACATAGTCAAATAAAGGTCAGTTAAAATGCATACTATATTAAGAATATGTGTACATATTCCATAGAGCCCTGACATCTAACAAGTACAGCACTATTCATTGTTATGTTCATGTATTTGTTGTTTTTCATGTGTACGCACACATAAACACATACAGTATGAGATGAGATCAATGAGATAAGGTGACAACATGATATAAACTGCTGATGAACTAGTTACAATGCAATATTCCATGGAAATACAATGTTAACACTTTTGTGCAAATAAGTACAGTTGCACTTGTTTTTTCAAATGTGTTTATACTGTAAAGGAATGAGTTAAATGTTTAGAATAACTGGTTAATAGTGCTATTATGAAGTGCAATGTCAGCACTGTTTTTTTTAATAATAAATACATACGGCGTTTTAAAAGCATACACAATCTGTGTACATATATTAGTCTGTGGTTGAAAAGACTTGAAATGACTCGAAACCCAAAATGCAGGACTTGGGACTTGACTTGAGACTTTCCAGTATTGACTTTGGACTTGACTCGGACTTGCCTGTCTTGACTCGGGACTTGACTCGAGACTTGAGGGCAAAGACTTGAGACTTACTTGTGACTTGCAAAACAATGAATTGGTCCCACCTCAGGTGATTTAGTGAGATTCTAAAGACATACCTCGAGGTCGGATGGCTTTCAGGAACACGCAGTGTCTCAGAGAGAAGCCGAGGAGCCAAGCTCACAGCTGCCTTTTAAATAGCTACTGCAGGATTTCTCCAGTAAGACTTAATATCACAATTTTCCCATCCAAAGACATGCTGGTTGACGTAGAGAAAACATGTTCGCTTGACCGCTCTGCTTCACAACAAACAAAGAAACACAGGCTGTGTCTCGGTGCTAAAGACAGCTGCAATCCACCGCTTTCCACCAACAGCATTATTCTTTATAGTCTCCATTATTAAATGAACAAATTGCAAAAGATTCAGCAACACAGATGTCCAAAATACTGTGTAATTATGCCAATAAAGCAGACGACTTTTAACCGCGAGTGGGGCAGCGCTAATATTTCCTTACAGTCCGTGACGTCACGCGTACGCGTCATCGTTCCGTGACGTTTTCAACAAGAAACTCTCGGGAAATTTAAAATTGCAATTTAGTAAACTAAAAAGGCCGTATTGGCATGTGTTGCTGTGTTAATATTTCATCAATGATGTATAAACTATCAGACTGCGTGGTCGGTAGTAGTGGGTTTCAGTAGGCCTTTAAAGATGTGTAGAGAAGCCTGCTTTTCACAAAGAAGAGGCCGTGTACACAGAGCAGGCTCATCTAGCGAGAGGTGAGTCAGAGGCAGTATCTTGTCCGTGAGGAGGGAATGACGTCATGAAAAGCCACATCTTCAAAAGCGAGCGTTTGAGCGCCTAGGACTAAAATGGCTTTTAGCAAAATAGGGGGACATCTTATTAAATTGGCTCATTGTCCATTCACATAAAATAAACCCTTCCTGATCCAGCTCCTTGTTTTGGCTTCTCTCTCTCACACACATTGAGAGAGCAAGAGAGAGAGAGAGAGAGAGAGAGAGAGAGAGAGGACGAGAGCGCGCCTCTTAATCTCTCCTATTCAGGCCTGAGCTCAGTATTGAGTGTGTGAGAGTGTGTGGCGGTCCGGTCAAATATTTATGCACTCTAGCTGCTGGATCTTCAGTCGCAGTCTTTTGCATGCAGGTTAGTCACTTATTTGTTGTCACTCCAGTAGAACTGTGATGTGCAAAGCAATGCATTTGTCTGTGTTGCACTAAAGCCTGTGCACGGGCGGAGAGCTCCACCGGTGTTGTCATAACACTCGAAATGAGGTCAAATATTTACTGGCTCCAGCAGAGCACAGCACATTGGATCAAACTTATGCATCGTAGGTTGTGGAAGTGAACTACGTGCTTTACGAAGCTGCTATTTCAATAGAGAGTATTAAAAAGTACTTGTTTCCAATTAGCGTGTAAACATAAACAGATACACAGGGGACGTTTCAATTTACTTGTCTTACTTTAATTATGCATCAGACGCATGTCTTCGGTGGTGTGTGTGTCTTCTGGATTAATCACCTTGATTATTCAGACCGTGGTTTGACGTTTACATGACGAGCAAAACCTAAAATGACATAAAAAGTGCAAGAGTTTCTTTTGAAGGCACCCATTTATGATCATAGTTCATACTCCACACCAGCAGGGAGCAGCGTAGTACTGGATGCTTGTTTTGTCACACATGTATATCTTTGCTGTGCTGTGAGGCCAGTTGTTCATTCCAACAAATACCTGCTGTTGGCAAAAGCAGCCGAGACAACCTATAAAAGGATTTACTAGCTGGCGAGCCGATTGGATTAAAAGAAGGTGAATAAAAGATGCCTGCCACGGCCGGTTGGGTCAGCTGTGAACAGGAAAAAAACATTGGCTGTCCTTCCAACATCCTTCCTAACGCCATCCATGGAAAACATCCTGCTCTGACACACAAATCAATATGTGTAAATGACACTGTAAGACATGCCAGCATACATTCACATGTTTAAAATCATTAGACAAATGACTTACGGATAAATAAATAAAAGTTATTTTGCTGGATGCTGTCCATGTTTTTCCAATTACATTAAATCCCCACACCTTAAAGGGGAACATTATCAAATTTCAAAAGGGTTAAAAACAATAAAAATCAGTTCCCAGTGGCGTGTTGTATTTTTTGAAGTTTTTTTCAAAATTTTACCGGTCTCGGAATATACCTAAATAAAGCTTTAAAGTGCCTTATTTTCGCTCTCTGCGAAGACACTGGCCATTTCCCTGTGACGTCATGCAGTGCTGCCAATGTAAACAAACAATGGGAATACCACAGCAAGATATAGCGACATTATGTCGGATTCAAACTCGGATTTCAGCGACTTAAGCGATTCAACAGATTACGCATGTATTGAAACAGATGAAAGTATTGAAGAAGAAACTGAAGCTATTGAGCGAATAGCTATTGACGCTATTCATAGCCATAGCATGGGCGAATAGCTGCGTTAGCATCGCCGGTAAAATGTACGGACCAAGCGATCAGGACTTTTGCATCTTATGACACTGGAGCAACTTAAATCCGTCGATTGGTAAGTGTTTTTTTCGCATTAAATGTGGTTGGAAGGAAACGTAATATAGTTGCAAATGCATCTGCAGGTTATCCATACATCTCTGTACCATGTCTGCTTTAGCACCGCCGGTAAATAGCATGTTAGCATAGATTAGCGTAGCATGTTAGCATCGATTAGCAGGCAGTCAACATCAACAAAACTCACCTTTGTGATTTCGTTGACTATCGTTGCAAATGCATTTGCAAGTTATCCATACATCTCTGTGCCATGTCTGCCTTAGCATCGCCGGTAAAATGTGGAGACACTCCAGCACATTCAATGGGGGTCTGGCGGCAGACACTTTCGCATCTTCGGGCCAGTGGTGTAACTTGAATCCCTCCCTGTTAGTGTTGTTACACACCGACGAGGCATGATGTCTCCAAGGTTCCAAAAAATACTCAAAAAAATGGAAAATAACAGAGCTGAGACCCGGTGTTTGTAATGTGTTGAAAATGAAAATGGCGGGTGTGTTACCTCGGCGACGTCACATTCTGACGTCATCGCCTCCAGCGCGATAAACAGAAAGGCGTTTAATTCGCCAAAATTCACCCATTTAGAGTTCGGAAATCGGTTAAAAAAAATAGATGGTCTTTTTTCTGCACCATCAAGGTATATATTGACGCTTACATAGGTCTGGTGATAATGTTCCCCTTTAAAGAGAAACTGCACGTAGGTCTTTCTCCTTTCTGTGCGACCGACCAACCAACGTTCCATTTACATGCCGTGACCTAAGGACATTGTTATTGTCAGAGATAACAGAGGAACTACTTTTTGATTGGTATGCAAGCTACTGAGCTGCTGCTGAATCGTCTCTGAGTTTGTAAAAGTTAATGCTGATTATAAATCATGCCTCTCACCTGTATGGTAGAAGGTTGTGGCCATAAGCCGAAAAGTTGGTAAACTTTTAGGTTCAATTCAAACCCAAAGATATCCCTAAGAAGATGCGACAAGATGCTTGTTTCATTTATGAATAATGCTGAATTCATCATTTAAACAGTGAAGACAAGTCTGGTGCCGGAAGATATAACCATCCCATCCGTCGTCTTCCTGATGAGAGTTGACTTTGGAAGTCACTGTTTTCTTATGTTCATGTTTTGTTCGGCACTAATGCTGGTGGTTTGGTGTTTCCCAATAACTGGATCTGCTTTGCACTCAGCTTCTAGAACTTGTAGCTCATATTCCTTAAATTCAGACTAAAAATATAAAGTTCTGGATCATCATTTTTCCCAAAGTATTTGTCAATGGATAGGTTGATTGGCAACACTAAATGGTCCCTCGTGTGTGAAAGTGAATTTGAATGTTGTCTGTCTATATGTGTTGGCCCTGTGATGAGGTGGCGACTTGTCCAGGGTGTACGACGCCTTTAGCCCGAATGCAGCTGGGATAGGCTCCATCACCCCCCGCGAGCCCAAATGGACAAGTGGTAGAAAAAGGATGGATGGTTAGTCGTCAGCAGCTCTAATGAAATCTGCAGTGATTAGTAAAAATTAGAGCTGTCCGATAATGGCTTTTCTGCCAAAATCTAACATTCCGATATTGTCCAACTCTTAATTACCAATACTGATATCAACCGATACCGATATATAAAGTTGTGAAAGTAACACATTATTATACCCAATTTAGTTGCGATGTCCAGATGGATGCATTAAACAATGTAACAAGGTTTTCCAAAATAAATCAACACAAGTTATGAAAAAAAATGCCAACATGGTACTGCTATATTTATTATTGAAGTGTCAAAGTGCATTATTTTTTTTAACATGCCTCAAAACAGCAGTTTGGAATTTGGGACATGATCTTCCTGAGAGAGCATTAGAAGGTTGAGGCGGGCAGGGTTGGGGGTACGGGGTTTTTGGTTGGGGGTAGCGTGGGGTGTATATTGTAGGTCCCGGAAGAGTTACTGCTGCAAGGGGTTCTGGGTATTTGTTCTGTTGTGGTTATGTTGTGTTATGGTGCGGATGTTCTCCCGAAATGTGTTTGTCATTCTTGCTTGGTGTGTGTTCACAGTGTGGTGCATATTTGTAACAGTGTTAAAGTTGTTTATACGGCCACCCTCAATGTGACCTGTACGGCTGTTGACCAAGTATGCGATGCATTCACTTGTGTGCGTGAAAAGCCGTCAATATTATGTGACTGGGCCGGCACACAAATGATTCCCGAGCGCGGCACCGCTGCTGCCCACTGCTCCCCTCACCTCCCAGGGGGTGATCAGGGGTGATGGGTCAAATGCAGAGAATAATTTTGCCACATCTAGTATGTTTGTGACAATCATTGGTACTTTAACTTTTTTTAAGGTGTATTGGCGCTGTGTACTTCTCCCTACATCCGTGTACACAACGACGTTTTAAAAAGTCATAAATTTGACTTTTTGAAACTGAAACCGATACCGATAATTTCCGATATTACATTTTAAAGCATTAAACGGCTGATAATATCGGCAGTTCGATATTGTCGGAAATCTCTAGTAAAAATGTTTATTGTTGAAGAACGTTACTATGCTCTCTGTGAAATCAAAATCAAATAAGTATCGTAATGCTGAAAATGAGCAAAATACTGTAAATAGTTCATGTATTCCTGGATGTGTTTGTTATTACATTACATTACGTGTGAATGGGTAAATGTGGAAGTAGTGTCAAAGCGCTTTGAGTACCTTGAAGGTAGAAAAGCGCTATACAAGTACAACCCATTTATCATTTATTTATGTATACTTATAGCATGTGTAGAAAACATTGTTGAAGGTTTTTCCTTTGTGCTTTACAGTAAGAGGCATTGTTTGTTGCCTTTTACTAGCAGTTTTTTATGATTTAAACAGCACAGAAAAGTGGGGGTTTTGCCAGAGGCATTGATTTGTGTGAGAAATGTCAAATCAATCCAATGAATAGGGTCAAACTTTGAAGTTTATTAACAGTGTCACCATGTAAAATGTGTTGTACTTGTATAGTGGTTTTCTACCTTTTTAAGGAACTCAAAGTGCTTTGAAACTATTTCCAAATTCACCCATGCACACACACACACTGAAGACGGGAGCTGCCATGCACGGCGCTAACCAGGACCCATCAGGAGCAAGGGTGAAGTGTCTTGCGCAAGGACACAGCGGACGTGACTAGGATGGTAGAAGGTGGGGATTGAACCAGTAACCCTTAGATTGCTGGCACAGCCACTCTACAAACTTCGCCACACCGTCCCCATGTACATGTGTGTATTTGTCAGACGAATAATTGCACAGGCAACACAGTGAAGGCACATAATCTGGGAAAACGTTTTCCCTCTTATGTTCAGCGGCTCAGGAGTAAAAGTACAGCGACATAATTACAGTCATGTGAAAAAATAGGTAATTGGCTGATTGAGAAAATCAATCACTCGAAATTGATAACATTTCCATCGATCATCTCAATGTATTTATCTTTATACTTGCTCATCAATTATTACCTGCACATCTAATTTGGGTGTGCTGGAGATGCAATGTGCGGCATGAACCTGTATGTAATCACAGATAAGGAACACACAACTACACACACGCGCGCACACAAACACACGCACACAAAGCTGCCAATGACAGCTGTTTGGTATCATTGTGTGTGTTAACTCTATCAGTCGAGTGCAGCTGCACGCCTGCCTGTCGCAATTATGTTCTCCAACAGAAAAGGAAGGGGGAAGGGGGAAGAGGGAAGGGGTGGTGCTGGGGATACTTTGGAAATAAGTTACTCCAATTTGCAAAGTGTGTGTTTGTTTGGCCTTCACGCACTTTTTGTGCAGCTGACCCACTTTTATGTATTTATGCTGCCATGTGACCCACTCAAACACTCTGTTGTGTTGGGACCGACCCTTGTTCACACACATACACACAGTATTATCAACAATCGCTCAGCCTGCTTTTACCCATGGGCCTTTCATGCCTAATTTGACTCACACACACACACACACACACACACACACACACACACTCTGTCTGGACGGAGCGAGTCATGTGGTCCGACCTCGTCGTGCATTTCCCAGGCGGCTCTGCCTTTAATTTCCTCGCTGGGGTCACAAGAACGCACCGAATGAAGCCCCAATGAAGTCAACAACGGCTTTGTTGCAGTGGCAAGATGTGAGCTCGTGGTCGCCAGAAAAACGACTGAAAGAGAATCATTTAATTGAGTTGGTCCTGGTATATCTGCGGACTTTCCTGAAATAGTACAAAAAAAAACAACTAACCAATTTTAAACTGGGATCACTCCACTCTGCTGGTTAGGAGATGAGAACTAATCAGTTACTCGTGTCAATGCTGAGTTACTAGCATGCCCTTAAAACATATCGTCCGTGCAGTTAACTGACAAAATCAATTAACTGTTGTAAAACCTTCCTCGCATTACACCGGCCTACAAGAGAACAATGACTCACATGACTCACTAATACTTGGCAGAGCTCCAGGCTTCATCTGGTAGACTTTGTATAGTAAAGCCCTTTTCATGATGTGGTGGGCGTGCACACGTGGAAAGCTCTTCATCACATAGCATTAACTAGGAATGAGAAATTATCAAACTCACATATACATTGGAATGGGTACCTTTCATCTTTTAATCAAATAGTACCGATCCCAGAGCCTGGGGATCGATACCGGTACTCAACAGAACCGATTTTCAGTATTTTTGTATGTGTTCAAATTGTTTGATGATAATTGAGCTGTGTTGTTTAGTTGTTTTCTTACACGTCTGTGTCTCACTTGCAAGTACTGTACTGTATTGTATTACACAGTAGACCTAGCATGTAATTGAAATTCCAAGACATTAGATGGCAGTAGTGTATAGGCTATGGTAGGGGTCGGGAACTTTTTTGGCTGAGGGAGCATGAAAGCCAAATATTTTAAAATGTATTTCAGAGAGAGCCATATTATATTTTTTAACACGGAATACAACTAAATGTGTGCATTTTTAAGAAAGACCAACATTTTTTGAGTATAATAAGTGTCTTATTCTTTTTAATAACATTGTTATTTTGAAGATAACCAATAATAAATAAAATACTTCTTACCATTAATGCAACTTCTGTTGCTGCATGGTTTTGCTGATGTCTTTGTAGTCTAGTTGATACAGGGTTATTTTTAACACTGTGATTACCAGCGGAATTATTCATTACGTATCGTGTTAAGCAATGTCAGCTAAGATTTATCTGAGAGCCAGATGCAGTCATCAAAAGAGCCACATCTGGCTCTAGAACCATAGTTTCCCTACCCCTGGGCTAGTGTGTGTTGCCTTAACCAGGAAGAAGTCTTTGCCATTTAGTTAAATGTGCCAGTGTTGTCTTTTCTTTGATTCCTAAGAAGTGCTTGTACTTTGAGTATTGTATGTATTACACACTAGCTGTGTGATAGTAACATGCATCTTTAATTGTTGTTTTGATAACTAAATGTTGATGTATTGAAATCGTCATGTAAAATCACGAAAACTAATCAGTAGACCCTTACACTACCTGCAAACTCCTGCGTTGGCATAGAAATTGGTAACATTACCCAAAGTTAAAGTAGTAGATAAACCATATTTGCAGCGGACTGATGGATAGTTGGTAGAGCTCCAGGCTTTATTTTAAGATGGGTATATATATATATATATACTGTATATGTATATATATATATATACTGTATATATATATATTATTTATATAGCCCCAAATCACAAATGTCTCAAAGGACTGCACAAATCATTACGACTACAACATCCTCGGAAGAACCCACAAAAGGGCAAGGAAAACTCACACCCAGTGGGCAGGGAGAATTCACATCCAGTGGGACGCCAGTGACAATGCTGACTATAAGAAACCTTGGAGAGGACCTCAGATGTGGGCAACCCCCCCCCCCCTCTAGGGGACCGAAAGCAATGGATGTCGAGCGGGTCTAACATGATACTGTGAAAGTTCAATCCATAGTGGCTCCAACACAGCCGCGAGAGTTCAGTTCAAGCGGATCCAAGACAGCAGCGAGAGTCCCGTCCACAGGAAACCATCTCAAGCGGAGGCAGATCAGCAGCATAGAGATGTCCCCAACCGATACAGGCGAGCGGTCCATCCTGGGTCCCGACGAGCGGTCCATCCTGGGTCTCGACTCTGGACAGCCAGTACTTCATCCATGGTTTTATTGGACCGGACCCCCTCCACAAGGGAGGGGGGGACATAGGAGAAAGAAAAGAAGCGGCAGATCAACTGGTCTAAAAAGGAGGTCTATTTAAAGGCTAGAGTACACAGATGAGTTTTAAGGTGAGACTTAAATGCTTCTACTGAGGTAGCATCTCGAACTGTTACCGGGAGGGCATTCCAGAGTACTGGAGCCCGAACGGAAAACGCTCTATAGCCCGCAGACTTTTTTTGGGCTCTAGGAATCACTAATAAGCCGGAGTCTTTTGAACGCAGATTTCTTGCCGGGACATATGGTACAATACAATCAGCAAGATAGACTGGAGCTAGACCGTGTAGTATTTTATACGTAATTAGTAAAACCTTAAAGTCACATCTTAAGTGCACAGGAAGCCAGTGCAGGTGAGCCAGTACAGGCGTAATATGATCAAACTTTCTTGTTCTTGTCAAAAGTCTAGCAGCCGCATTTTGTACCAACTGTAATCTTTTAATGCTAGACATGGGGAGACCCGAAAATAATACGTTACAGTAATCGAGACGAGACGTAACAAACGCATGGATAATGATCTCGGCGTCTTTAGTGGACAAAATGGAGCGAATTTTAGCGATATTACAGAGATGAAAGAAGGCCGTTTTAGTAACGCTTTTAATGTGTGACTCAAAGGAGAGAGTTGGGTCGAAAATAATACCCAGATTTTTTACCGAGTCACCTTGTTTTATTATTTGGTTTTCAAATGTTAAAGTTGTATTATTAAATAGAGGTCGGTGTCTAGCAGGACCGATAATCAGCATTTCCGTTTATATATATATATATATATGTGTGTGTGTGTGTATATATATATATATGTGTATATATATACATATATATATATATACATATATATATATATATATATATATATATACATATGTCCATATATGTATATGTGTTTATATATATATGAAATACATTCACATACTGTACATACACACACGCACACACACACACACACAAGCACACACACACACACGTGTATATATATATTTGTATATATATATATACAGTAAGTATATATACAGTCAAACCTGTCTATAGTGACCTCTCTAGGGAAACAAAGAAATTGAGCATATTGACAGGTGGCCACTATATGCTGGTTGGTCGCCATTTTAAATTTGCATACATGTATACAAATAGGTATACATGTACATTTGCATGTGTCCGTAAATGTAGCAACCCATTTTTAAAATACAGTTTTGCAAGCTTGAACAGAGCTATTGAATTTAAGCCTGCTCATTGTATTGTCACGTGAATAGGATGCTGTTTTCCATTCATGCCAGACTTTTGGGGATTAGTCAACTGCTCAAAGCTTAGGGAGCTTCGATGAGACTCATCGAGTCCCAGCGCGGCTGCAAGGTCTGGCTACTTGAGACCCCCCGGTCGGGATCCAGTTGAGACCAACGCATATCCCAGTCAAGAAATGAAATTTCACGGGCTGCGGTATGGCAAATGTTAATATCGGTGGCTGCTATAGGGAGTCAAAAACTTGTTTTTGTGATGCAAAACGAGTGGCTGCTGGCCGCTATAGACAAGGTACATAACACTATTTTTTTCTGCGGGGGGAAATCGCATGTTAGACAGGTGGCAGCTAACACGGGTTTGACTGTGTGTAGGTATATATATATTTGAGCTGTCCCTGTGAAGGGATGGGCGTATACACCAGGGGAAGTTCTTCATCACATAGCACTGTGATGTCATCCCCGCCAAAAGCCAATGTGTTTTTATAAAAAGTGTTATTTTGTAGCTCGCTAACACATGGTAATTTTGTCTCCTCCAGGTTCTGGCCTGACCCGGGGATGACCTCGCTGCTGTTCCCCGGCAACGCCCACACTGCGATGAAGGACCTTTCCAATTCCTCCTCTCCTCTCAACTTCCACTATCCTTCCTCAAAAACTTCCATCGGGCCTTTCTCCCCGTCGTCTGGTGCCTCCTCTCCCGTGTCCCCCCTCGCGGCGCCCCCCAAGTCCCAGCCTTTCTGCCTCCAGACAGGGCCGCACCTCATTGCCAGCATGCAGCTGCAGAAGCTCAACTCGCACTACCAAAACCTGGCCGGGTCGTCGGCAGGACACCTGACGACTGGTGGCGTTCAAAGGGGCTTCGGCGCATCGCCTTTGGGCACTGGAAACCAGATGCTGGGGCCTTCTGGTGGAGGGGGGATGGGTGCCAGCATCAGCATGGGGATGCAGAGCTCTGGTCCGAGTGGAGTCGTTGATTTTGACCTGGTAGATGAGGAGGTTCTCATGTCCTTGGTGGTGGAGTTCGGACTAGACCGAGCTAATGAGCTACCTGAACTCTGGCTGGGCCAAAACGAGTTTGACTTCATGTCAGATGTGCAG
>NC_084620.1:30860879-30890879 GCF_033978795.1 Nerophis ophidion | reverse complement strand
CACTGGAAGGAGCATAATATGACATAACAAAAGCTATTCAAATTTGTTTAATCTTTTTGTATTTTGTGTATTAGATTCTGTAACTAGTGTTTGGATCCCACTGTACGCAATATCTAAAGAGCATGGGAAAAAGCATTTCACTTTTAAGTACTCTGCATGTGACGAATAAAACTTGAAACTTGGAACATGAAAATAATATTAATACGTTTAGATATTTAGTGAAAGTAAATTAAAATTGTTTTTTTATCTGATAGTCACATTTTGAAATTTGACTTTGCCTTTATCCTTTATTTGAATCACAACAGCCAAAAGTACTTCCTATCTGTACAATTTCAACAAGGTAAATAAGAAAAAGAAAATAACATATTGTACTGTCCTGTCCAATCACTCAGATAGTTGGATTAATCATGATTAATCACAGGTTCAATATTAATCAATCAATATTTATTTATATAGCCCTAAATCACAAGTGTCTCAAACGGGCTGCACAAGACACAACGACATCCTCGGTTCAGAGCCCACAAAAGGGCAAGGAAGAACACACAACCCAAGGGGACGTCAATGTGAATGAGTATGAGAAACCTTGGAGAGGGCCGCAGATGTGGGTGACCCCCCCCCATTTATTAATACTCATTTGCATAATTCAAAATAATCCAATATTTGTACACAAATGCAATGTCAGAATGTAATCCAGGAACAATTTTAAATTTTTCACTTGAATGTGTGTCCTTTATTTGCCCAAAACTGGTAACAGTTTTATCTACAGTCCCTTCAGGGTGTCTTTTGGAGTGAAACTTGCCATCGAGCACAGCAGTCAGAGTCTCCTCACTCATCTTTGCACTGACTATGCCTTGACCTGATTACTGACCATACAGCAGTTAAAGTAATAGACTATGTACGGTCAAAATAAATTAAATGATTGTCATAAGTGTGCACATGATTAATGCAATCATTTTTGTCATGATTAATAACATGGCATAACCATAACTAGTTAATTTTGACCGCCATACTGTATATATATTGTTTTTTTTTTTATTAAGAAAATATCCAAAGGCCTTTGCATGTTTAGACTTTTCCATATTTGACAATTGGTGGAAAAAGTTTGGATACCCTTGTCCAAGAGGCATGTTAATTTGCTTTGGAAAAAAAAGTCCCATCCACGCAGAAGTTGCTTGACAACGGAAAGGTCAGCGACAAGGAAGAAGACAAGGACGAGGAAAATGGATAGGACAACAAAGACATGTGATGTGATTAAATCTGTGCCACTGTGGTTCCTCATGTGGTGCTACACGAAGGACAATGAAGGGATATGGCCAGCGAATCCAGTCAATTTTCAACAAGGGGAGTCAGGGCAACCAGAGAAAGCTGAATATGTTGTCATTTGGGACAAGGTGAACTTCCATCGGGCTGCCCTGGTTCACACCTGCTTAAAACCCAAGTTAAGTCAGTGAGAAGATTTCTCTGGAATTTCCCACAATGTTTACATAAATGTGATGTTGATGATTCACTGAAATATGGCCTGACCTTGACCTGAGACGAGATCATGGTGATGTTGGTGTCAATGATGATAAACCTGTATTTGCTAAATATGGAAATACTAAGAAAAAAATCCTATGCTGGACATTTTGGTGGAAATTAGTTTAATAAATCCCCTTCACGCATGTTTTCACAGCTTGTGTGTATTGTCTGAGGGTAACAACGATTGGCACCCAGAAGTTACATGTTTGTACTGTTGGGTTTTAGTTTGATTTAAATCGTGTGTGAAAATTTTAGAAAATATTGAGTTGTTTCGGGGAATTATGTCCAAGCAATTGAAAAAAACTGTAAAGGTTAAGTTATCATTCGATACCTCAAAAAGTGACATTGTGCATCATCCAGTAACCCGATGCTGCTGTTTAGTGGTGAAACTGTGTAATTACAACCATACGTTCTCAGCCTTAGACTTCGACAAACTTTATTGATCCTTAAGGGAATTTTTTCCCCACACAGAAGCTCAGTTACAAAGGATGGAAAGGATAAGGATGGAAAGGATAACGCACACAAGGACACAAAATGAAGGCAAAAACAAAAGGTATAAAGTAGACAAAAAATATACAAAACCCATTTCCATATGAGTTGGGAAATTGTGTTCGATGTAAATATAAACGGAATACAATGATTTGCAAATGATTTTCAACCCAGGCGGTACTGCATCAAAAATGCTACAAAAACAACATATTTGATGTTCAAACTGATAAACATTTTTTTTTTGCAAATAATCATTAACTTTAAAATTTGATGCCAGCAACACGTGACAAAAAAGTTGGGAAAGGTGGCAAAGAATACTGATAATGTTGAGGAATGCTCATCAAACACTCATTTGGAACATCCTTCAGGTGTGTAGGCTAATTGGGAACAGGTGGGTGCCATGATCGGGTATAAAAGCAGCTTCCATGAAATGCTAAGTAATTCACAAACAAGGATGGGGCGAGGGTCACCAATTTGTAAGCAAATTGTCAAACAGTTTTAGAACAACATTTCTCAACTAGCTATTGCAAGGAATTTAGGGATTTTACCATCTACGGTCCGTAAAATCATCAAAAGGTTCAGAGAATCTGGAGAAATCACTGCACGTAAGCGATGATATAATGGACCGTTGATCCCTCAGGTGGTACTGCATCAAAAACAGACATCCTTGTGTAAAGGATATCACCACATGGGCTCAGGAACACTTCATAAAACCACTGTCAGTAACAAAATTTGGTTGCTACATCTGTAAGTGCAAGTTAAAACTCTGCTATGCAAAGCAAAACCCTTTTATCAACAAAACCAAGGAACACCGCTGGCTGCGCTGGACCCGAGCTCATCTAAGATGGACTGATGCAAAGTGGAAAGGTGTTCTGTGGTCTGACATGTCCACATTTGAAATTACATTTGGAAACTGTGGATGTGGTGTCCTCCGGAACAAAGAGTAAATAACCATCCGTACTGTTATAGGCGCAAAGTTCAAAAGCCAGCATCAGTGATGGTATGGGGGTGTATTAGTGCCCAAGGCATGGGTAACTTACACATCTGTGAAGGCACCATTAATGCTGAATGGTCCGTACAGGTTTTGGAGCAACATATGTTGTTATCCAAGCAACGTTATCATGGACGCCCATGCTTATTTCAGCAAGACAATGCCAAGCCACGTGTTACAACAGCATAGTTTTGTGGTAAAAGAGTGCGGGTACTTTCCTGGCCCGCCTGCAGTCCAGACCTGTCTCCCATCGAAAATGTGTGGCGCATTATGAAGCGTAAAATACGACAGCGGAGACCCCAGACTGTTGAACCCTAGACATAAAACAACAATGGGAATGAATTCCACTTTCAAAGCTTCAACAATTAGTTTCTTCAGTTCCCAAACGTTTATTGAGTGTTGTTCAAAGAAAAGGTGATGTAAGACAGTGGTGAACATGCCCTTTTCCAACTACCTTGGCACGTGTTGCAGCCATGAAATTTTAAGTTAATTATTATTTGCAAAAAAAACAAACAAGTTTATGAGTTTGAACATCAAATATCTTGTCTTTGTAGTGCATTCAAATGAATAAAGGTCGAGAAGGATTTGCAAATCATTGTATTTAGTTTATATTTACATCAAATACAATTTCCCAACTCTTATGGATACGGGGTTTGTACCATAGTAGCAATATAAAATATAACACATAATATGTACATATTATATATGCAGTATATGATATATACTGATAGGTAGCGACTTGTCCAGGGCGTACCCCACCTTCCGGGGCGGCGAGGCGAAGTTAGGAGAGTGGCCGTGCCCGCAGTCTGAGGGTTCCTAGTTCAATCCCCACCTTCTGCCATAAGTCACGTCCGTTGTGTCCTTGGGCAAGACACTTCACCCTTGCTCCTGATGGGTCCTCGTTAGCGCCGTGCATGGCAGCTCGCTATCGGTGTGTGAATGTGTGAATGGGTGAATGTGGAAACAGTGTCAAAGCGCTTTGAGTTCCTTAAAAAAAGGTAGTAAAGCGCTATTTAAGTACAACCCATTTACCATTAACCATTCCGCCCGATTGCAGCTGAGATAGGCTCCAGCGACCCCCCGCAACCCCAAAAGGGACAAGCAGTACAAAATGGATGGATGGATGGATGGATGTATACTGATATATTATATTATCATATTATGTTATCTCTATCCATCTATTTTCTACCGCTTATTCCCTTGTGGGGGGCGCTGGCGCCTATCTCAGCTACAATCGGGCGGAAGGCGGGGTACACCCTGGACAAGTCGCCACCTCATCGCAGGGCCAACACAGATAGACAGACAACATTCACACTCACATTCACACACTAGGGCCAATTTAGTGTTGCCAATCAACCTATCCCCAGGTGCATGTCTTTGGAAGTGGGAGGAAGCCGGAGTACCTGGAGGGAACCCACGCATTCACGGGGAGAACATGCAAACTCCACACAGAAAGATCCCGAGGCTGGATTTGAACCCAGGACTGCAGGAGCTTCGTATTGTGAGGCAGACGCACTAACCCCTCTGCCACCGTGAAGCCCCCATATTATGTTATATTTGTATATAATATATACAATATATAACCAATCCCAATTACCATGTACAATATTACCATGAATTGATAAACATGGACCCCAACTTAAAAAAGTTGAAAAACTTATTCGGGTGTTACCATTTAGTGGTCAATTGTACGGAATATGTACTGTACTGCAGTGTTTGCAGAGTAACCGTGTAATACTCTTCCATATCAGTAGGTGGCAGCCGGTCCTAATTGATTTGTAGATGTTTGGAAACAATTGTGTCTAATGCTTAAACCAAAAATAAACAAAAAGTGAGTGCCCTTAAGAAAAGGCATTGAAGCTTAGGGATGGCTATGCAGAACGAAACTAAAACTGAACTGGCAACAAAGTAAACAAAAACAGAATCCTGGACGACAGCGAAGACTTACTGTGGAGCAAAGACGGCGTCCACAAAGTACATCCAAACATGACATGACAATCGACAATGTCCCCACAAAGAATGATAAAAACAACTGAAATATTCTTGATTGATATAAACAAAGTGCGGTAAATATCGCTCAAAGGAAGACTTGAAACTGCTACAGGAAAATAACAAAAAAGTCCTAATAAGTCAGGGCGTGATATGACAGGTGGTGACAATACAACTACTTTGAGACAAGAGCTATAGTGATGCATGGTTGGTTATGTTTTAAAGTCATATCCAACAATTGCGACGACTTTTTACTGTCAACTGTGTTTCGTTTTTTATCATTTATGCTAGTGGTGTGCCTCTGGATTTTTTTCAACGCCAAAAATGTGCCTTGGCTCAAAAAAGGTTGTAAAACACTGCTGTACTCTACAATCTTCTAATAAAAGTTCCAATCAATCAATCAAACAGTATACATAACAGCTGCAGCCAGAAAAAGGCAGCATAAAACACCATAGTAGCAAATTACAATTTCGCAATATGATTCATTTGTAAATGTTTTAACCTTCCGTTTGTCGCGATTTCTAAAACACAAAACCTGTTATCTTATTTAAATTAACTGAAAAAAAATCATATCCATCGTTTCATTTGTAGACTACATAGTTTATAACCAGTCTATAGACAGTAGACATATATTGCAGAGTTGTTTTATTAATTTATATATCAAATGGAGTCATAATATTCGTAAAAATCGTGTACATCGCTTGCGACTTTCCTTAGTTTTGTCCCTCCCAATGTTCCGTACACAGCCTTATCGTCCAATACCGGAAACCAGGAGGTCCTTTTCCCCGCAGACTCCAACATGGTGAGCTGATATTTTCAAGCCTTCTTCTCTGACTTTATCGATAAACATCGCTCTCTGGCGTTGTATTTTCAGAAACATTCTCATGCAATCTTACGAAACTACATCTTAAAATGTCACAAAATTCTATATTACAGCTAAGAAGAATGTCTGTCGTTATTTTTGTAGCTGCGAGAGAGACACGTCTGTAGGCAGTGGCAAAGCTAGCGCTGGTGCTGCAATGCTAACCGGCTGAAGGACGTCACAATGGTTAAAGTCGACACATTCCAAATTCGACATTTGTAACTCACTCCAATCCCTGCATTAGTCCGTAAGAAGAAGTAAACCGTGAAACTTTCCCTCTAAGCCCGTTATTCAGAGCAGGCCTAAAGCC
Organism: Nerophis ophidion; assembly: GCF_033978795.1. NCBI lineage: Eukaryota > Metazoa > Chordata > Actinopteri > Syngnathiformes > Syngnathidae > Nerophis > Nerophis ophidion. The sequence goes on along the minus strand of NC_084620.1, from coordinate 30,884,720 downwards.
AGTGTCGCTAAAATGCTAATAAAACAAGCTAACGAGGCTAGAGGCCCTCAGACATGCCTGTGTATGACTACATAATGTGTAAGGTCATTGTTTATTTTTATTGAACTTCGTTTAATGTTTCTCCAGGCCAGAGGACCGAAGAAGCATCTGAAGCGCGTCGCTGCGCCGAAGCATTGGATGCTGGATAAGCTCACGGGCGTGTTTGTAAGTAGAATTGGCATCATTGTGTAATGTGGGTGCTGCAGGTGTTATCTAGTGTGCACAGCCTGAAGTTTATAATTCAATTTTGTTTTTATAACCGATATTTTCCATATAATATGCTGTACATGTTAAGTACGGAGGCAGTATAGCTCGGTGGTGAGAGTGGCCGCTCCAGCAAGTTGATGGTTCCGGGTTTGATCCCTGCTTCTGCCATCCTAGTCACTGCCGTTGTGTCCTTGGGCAAAACAATTTACCCACCTGCTCCAAGTGCCATCCCACACTATTTTAAAATTGCAACTTAGATATTAGGTTTCACAATGGAGGTACTCAAAGTAAAGCCGCTGCTCCTTCACATCAAGAGGAGCCAGATGAGGTGGTTCGGGCATCTGGTCAGGATGCCACCCGAACGCCTCCCCAGGGAGGTGTTTAGGGCACGTCCGACCAGTAGGAGGCCACGGGGAAGACCCAGGACACGTTGGGAAGACTATGTCTCCCGGCTGGCCTGGGAACGCCTCGGGATCCCTCGGGAAGAGCTAGACGAAGTGGCTGGGGAGAGGGAAGTTTGGGTTTCCCTGCTTAGGCTGTTGCCCCCGCGACCCGACCTCGGATAAGCAGAAGAAGATGGATGGATGGATTGTCAAGCTCTTTGAGTCACCAGAGAAAAGCATAATACAAATATAATTCCCTTCACGTAAGACCTGTTGTAGTTTAATAGGCAATAGTAAAACAATTTTTAACTAACTGGTAACCTTTTTGAACAAGTTGTGCATGCTATTATCTTAAGTCGCTTAGACCAGTGGTTCTCAATCTTTTTTCAGTGATGTACCCCCTGTGAACATTTTTTTAATTCAAGTACCCCCTAATCAGAGCATAGCATTTTTGGTTGAAAAAAGAGATAAAGAAGAAAAATACAGCACTATGTCATCAGTTTCTGATTTATTAAATTGTATAACAGTGCAAAATATTGCTCATTTCTAGTGGTCTTTCTTGAACCAATTTGAAAAAAAGATTTAAAAATAACTAAAACCTTGTTGAAAAATAAACGAGTGATTCAATTATAAATAAAGATTTCTACACACAGAAGTAATCATCAACTTAAAGTGCCCTCTTTGGGGATTGTAATAGAGATTCATCAACTTCATTCTTAAAAAAAAATTACTAAAAAATAATCTTTTAACATCAATATTTATGGAACATGTCCACAAAAAATCTAGCTGTCAACACAGAATATTGCATTGTTGCATTTCTTTACACAGTTTATGAACTTACATTCATATTTTGTTGAAGTATTATTAAATAAATGTATTTAGAAATGATTTTTTAATTGTTGCTATTTTTAGAATATTAAAAAAAATCTCACGTACCCCTTGGCATACCTTCAAGTACCCCCATTTGAGAACCACTGGCTTAGACTACTGCAATGTACTTTATGCTGGTATTAGCCAAAAAGCTCTCTCCCGGTTGCAGTTAGTCTAAAATGCGGCAGCACGACTTTTATCAGGGGCCAGGAAACGCGGACATATAACCCCAATTCTTTAGACTTTTACTGGCTCCCTGTTCATTTTAGAATTGATTTTAAAATGTTGCTGTTTGGTTTTAAAGCTTTGCATGGATTGGCACCTCATATCTCGGACCTTATTCAAATTTACACTCCTGCACGCGCTCTGATTTCCGAAAGCTGGGCCCAGCTCGTAGTCCCCAAGACGAGATTTAAAACCAGGGTAGACGGGGCCCTTCTCTGTGGTCGGCCCTAAGCTCTGGAACACTCTGCCCCTCCATGTTTGAACCGCTCCTACAGTGGAGTGTTTTAAGTCTCGTCATAAGACCCACTTTCATTCTCTGACTTTTTTTGTAATACTTCGTGAGTTGTGTGGTTCTGTTTTTAAAATTGTATTTCAATTGTTGTAATTGGTTTTACACTTTTTTTTTTTTTGTAATTCATATTTATTTTTGTTTTTATTCAGTCATTGGTGGAGCTAGGGATAGTATATGGATCTTGTTTTTACTAATTTTGTGCAGCACTTTGGAAACATTTTGTCGTTTAAATGTGCTGTATAAATGAAATAAATTGGATAGTTTCAGTAAATATACTTTCTTTTCACAGGCGCCTCGACCGTCGACCGGTCCCCACAAACTGAGGGAGTGCCTGCCCCTAATCATCTTCTTGAGGAACCGCCTGAAATATGCCCTGACTGGGGATGAGGTGAAGAAAATATGCATGCAACGGTTTATCAAGGTTGATGGCAAGGTCCGTACTGACATCACCTACCCTGCTGGATTCATGGGTGAGTTGGCTATATTTTATTTATTTTTTATCGTTAATTTTGAAAGGAGCAATGATGAATGTGTGAGTTTGATCAGTAATGAGCTGAAACTACACGACTAATTCCTCTAAGAAGTTCTGAGCTCTTTTAAAGCTTTTCTTAAATTGCACTGTGACTGATGTTTGAGATGAGAATTGTTTCTTACCTAGAGGAAGGAAACAATTGGATCCAGTTAGGGCTGGGCGGATAATATGATATTTATAAATATCTCCATTAGTACTCTTCATTCTCTAGCAGGTGACTTTTCAAATGATGCTACAAATTAGCAGTGCTGCTACTTTTGGTAGCAACGCTTTTGGCCCACACTTGACAAATTACGGTTGTCTGTTCGACATATTCCCACTTGAAGTCAAACCACTGCCAGACGGTGAACCCCCTGCTGTTTTTCTTATAATTGATAAATGGGTAGTACTTGTATAGCGCTTTTCTACCTTCAAGGTACTCAAAGCGCTTTGACACTACTTCCACATTTACCCATTCACACACACATTCACACACCAGGAGCAAGGGTGAAGTGTCTTGTTCAGGACACAACGGACGTGACGAGATTGGTACTAGGAGGGGATTGAACCAGGGACCCTCGGGTTGCGCACGGCTACTCTCCCACTGTGCCACTTCTTGGGAATTAATTCATCCTTCATTGGCACCTTCTTTCTCTTCCTTCATTGACAGTTTCTTTCTCGTATTACCACTGGGACGGTTCTGCTAGCGTCACAGTTAACGTTACCCATTCCGCTACCTCTCTGCTCCGCGAGGGCGTATACGTATGTGACGTATGACGTGACAGTATATGACTTATGTAAGAATGTGCGCTTGCTCTCTGTGAGAAGGAGAGACAGGAAAGAGCGAGAAGATCCTGTAGTGTAATGCCCGCAGCCTAAAGCAACTGCATGAGAACGTATACTCTTAATATCCCAACAGTAATTTTTTATATCGCACAGACAACCGGGGCTGATCGATAGATATATATCGCGGGTTTGTCCCTGTGCGATATAGAAAATGACTATATCGTAATATTCGAGTAGATGTTCTCACGCAGCTGCGGGCATTACATTACATTACACTCCTCGCTCTTTCCTGTCTCCTCACAGACAAGCAGACACACATTCATATGTCACTTACTGTCACGTCATACGTACACGCTCTCGCCCAGCGTAGAGGTCGCAGAATGGCTAACGTTAACTGTGATGCTAGCGGGTTGTTGCGGAGAAAGAAGGTGCGAATCTTGTAACAAATGAAGGAAGAATTTATTTCCAAGAAAAGCAGCAGGGGTTCCATCGTCTGGAGGTGGTTCGGCTTCAAGTGGGAATATGTCGAAAATAATACTTTTATTTGTCATGTGTGGGGCACAAGCGTTGCTACCAGAAGTAGCATTACTGCTAATATGTATCATCATTTGAAAAGTCACCTGCTAATGACTTTAATAAATACGGTTCAGTGTTTCCCACAGGTCAGGCATCTATTTGTGGTGGTGTGGTCAAGCGGCGGTTGGGGTTAGGGGGGAGGCGGCGGCGATGGCCAAGAAGAACGCGGAGTTGGAATATAATTACAACACTTTATGTTCTTATTTATATATATATTTATATAATATGTAACTACAAGATCCATTCACAGACAGAGTCCCATTGCTTTTAGGAACGGTCGATCGAGTCAAAAGCCCCCTAAAAAAATATATATATATATATTTATTTATTTTTGGCGGCCGTAATTCTTTCGTGGGAAACCCTGCGGTTTTGGTAAATTGACTTGGTTTTAATTTCCTTCTCTGCATGAAAGTTTAAAAGTAGCATATATTAATGCAGTAAGAACAAGAATGTTTTAATGTAGACACATAGAATCATCATACTGCTGTGATTAAATGCATTAAGTGTTCATTCAAGGCTAAGGCAAAATATCGTAATATGTATCGTATCTAGCGATATGGCCTAAAAATATCGCGGTATTAAAAAAAAGGCAATATCGCCCAGCCCTAGAGACAACCCTGCGATTTATCGTGTAGATATCGGTTGTGGAGCGGAGGCAACATGTACATACTGTGGACATACTTAAAGTATCCAAGATATACCTGCAGACATCAAGCTACCAAATGTAAGGTGACCGTGGCTGCTTTTAGGGAGAGGAAAGCTTGCAGCAGCGCAAAGCAAGTGTGACATAATGCCCGTTGCGGTTTGCTTTTAGTCGCTGACATGGTGTGACAGAGTAATATAAACAAGAGAACAATCTACAAAAACACCAGAAATTAATACTTGATTTGTTGCTAGTCGTTTTTAATAAATGGTGACTAAAAGCCTTTGAGAAATCTCAATATTATGTAAAAAAAGATGTTAGAATGTATTTGTTTTTTTGTGCCTTTTTGTAGAAATTGTCGGCTAATAGAAAATATCATCGCCACAGGTATTTTGGCAATCTAGGTGACACCTTGATCATACAGATTAAAGATACAGAAGTTCAAATAAGTCAATATTTTTAAAGTACATGATAAAATTAAAACCTACCTGTTAAATTCCTCAAAAAGGACTATTAAAATAGTTAGCACATCCTTGTGAGAGAAACCTACTAACGGCAGTATTTTTGACAAACGTTTTGCTTACACAATGTAATTAATAGAGTAAACTTGTTTCGCTAGTGAGCGATAAGTACAAAAGAATAATACTGGTAGACTTTGTTGGTAATCTCCGCCTCAGTCAAATTCACAACATCCACAGGCAACATTGATGTCGATACTTTTAGTGACGTTGGAACTAAACGTCATTTATAACTATTTAGACAAGATCATTGCCATGCATGTAAACCAACTATTATAGATAATTCACTGCACAGTTTGTATTAACAGTAATTGGTCAAAGCACTTCACGACAATGGCAACCTTTTTCGGTCTGATCACCATAACTACTCGAATCAAAGAAGATGCCATTTAAACACATTAACACAATACCTATTTTATCTTTCAGCTCCTGAGCTTCTGCTACCCTAAACGCTACTAGCTCTAACCTATTATCAATCAATCAATCAATGTTTACTTATATAGCCCTAAATCACTAGTGTCTCAAAGGGCTGCACAAACCACAACACAAACCACTATGACATCCTCGGTAGGCCCACATAAGGGCAAGGAAAACTCAAACCCAGTGGGACGTCGGTGACAATGATGACCCAGTATTAGCATGTAGCATTCACTTCCTCTGTTAACATTCCCACATAACGTAACTAGATAGTACTTTGATTTCTTCAGGTGGGATGAAATGATAACAATCGCCCCGGGCAAACAATTCAAAGAGGGCATGTAAACTAGGCCTTTTGTATGTAATTGTGAAAATTGAAGATACTAAATTATTTGAGAAATTTAAGACTAATTTAGTTCATGGAAATATATTGCCACAGCTACAGCTGGCCTTGACAGTGATGACATTTTTAATTTTCACATTTTCATTTTGGCTTTGGTGTTGTTTTACCCTTACAGTTATTGTCTAATCAAATTTAATAGGTCAGCCTGCTGATTGCTTTCATGTGTATTTAACTTGCTCACTGTGTTATTGATGCTCTTACTTGATAGCTGGTGGTCTCAAGAAGGAATGTTAGTTGATTTAAAATATACGCTTATAAGTTATCCTTCACTTAATTTTAATATGTAACATAGTAAATTTGAGTACCGTATTTTTCGGACTGTAAGTCGCAGTTTTTTTCATAGTTTGGCCGGGGGTGCGACATATACTCCGGAGTGACTTATGTGTGAAATTATTAACACATTTCATAAAATATATAATAATATTATTTATCTCATTCGCGGAAGAGACAAAAGAAAATGTCAGCAATCGTCACATACACGTCAACCAATAAGAATTTGGCGGGGGAGGGTCATGGCAGAAGTGCATTGTGGGTCATGGAATGCTAACTGCTATATACTATTGCCGTAGCTATTAAAATGGATCATTGCATCGTTGGGGGTAACTTATAAAAACTGAGAAGGGCTAAACAAAAATTTGGGCCGAAAAGGAAATCGTGTACTGCTGATTACAAGCTGGACGTAGTGAAATATGCAGCAGAAAACGACAGGAAGCGGCGCATACCTTTGGAGTTGGCAGAGTTGTTTCGAAGCGACATCAAGAAAGATTTAATCGGATTTATCGATTAAGAGTGACAGATTGTTTGGTAAACGTATAGCATGTTCTATATGTTATAGTTATTTGAATGATTCTTACCATAATATGTTACATTAACATACCATGCACGTTCTCCGTTGGTTATTTATGCGTCATATAACGTACACTTATTCAGCCTGTTGTTCACTATTCTTTATTTTAAATTGCCTTTCAAATGTCTATTCTTGGTGTCGGATTTTATCAAATAAATTTCCCCCAAAAATGCGATGTATATGTTTTTTTCCTTCTTTATTATGCATTTTCAGCCGGTGCGATTTATAATCTGAAAAATACGGTATTTGATAGTCTAGTGAACGGTTATATCAATAAGGCTAAATGTACCAACTCTTTTTGTGTCAATATATTCCACTTGTGAATGTTGAGCAATAACTTCTTTCTTATAGATGTAATCAGCATTGATAAGACCAGTGAGCATTTTCGTCTGATCTATGATGTGAAAGGACGTTTCACCGTCCACCGCATCACTGCCGAGGAGGCCAAGGTAAACCGCGGGTTTCGTTTTCAAAGTTGAACCAATTAGCAAGTCCACAGGGTTTGTAATAACAATTTTACATTGCAGTACAAGCTCTGCAAGGTGAAGAAGATCCTCATTGGCACCAAGGGGATTCCTCACCTGGTGACCCACGATGCCCGCACCATTCGCTACCCTGACCCCCTCATCAAGGTCAATGACACAGTACGCATCGATCTGGAATCTGGCAAGATTACAGAGTCCATCAAATTTGATACTGGTAGGTGTGTTTAGATGACCTGCCCATGTAAGCACACAACAGGGTTTGCTCATGTTTGTCCTGTTCTACCTCCTGCAGGTAACCTGTGCATGGTGACTGGTGGTGCTAACTTGGGTCGTATTGGCATCATCACCAACAGGGAGCGCCACCCTGGCTCCTTTGATGTGGTGCATGTCAAGGACAGCACGGGCAACAGCTTTGCCACCAGGCTCTCCAACATTTTTGTTATTGGCAAGGTGAGGACCAACAAGAATCAACTCAAGTGCTCCTTTACATGCATTATTACAACACATGCTGACAGAAATGGAAAGTATGTCGAGCAATGATGACTGAGCAGTTTTGACAGAGATGAAAAAACACAACTTAAACCTCTAAGAAGTTCTGAGCTCGTCACCATGTCACCCACTAAACGATTTTAACTTAAAAAAGGTTTTCAAAATAGACAACACTGATTTACTTTGAGTGAATCACATGGTTGGTTTTAATTGGCAACAAAAATGATCAAACAAGTCCTTGTTTCCGCCCATCCCCTCGCCTTGTCTCCAGGGCAACAAGCCGTGGGTTTCCATGCCTAGAGGAAAGGGAATCCGCCTGACCATCGCCGAGGAGAGAGACAAGAGACTGGCCGCCAAGCAGGGCAGCAGCTAAAATGGCCGACAAATAACAGCCTGACCCCTGGTTTTCAAAATAAAATGTTATTTACAAAACACATGGGTTTTCTTTGTTTTGCCTTTTTTCGTGGCCTCAGAAAGTCACTATTGCCTTGTTGGAAAGTGCACGTTTTCATTCTGACATTCTGTGTTGTCTTGCTGTGATGTTTGCAGCTTTTCCATATTTCAGTATTTACCCATCAATGTGTACCACATCTTGATCTTTCCCCCTGCTTGCATCCTCCTTTGCATCTGTTCCTCCAGCCTCTCCTCATCCTCCATCTCTCACTTCAGCCATCCTTCTGTCTCACTGTTCTGAATCCAGTACCGCTCCATATGGCTACTGCGGCGATCCAGCCTGCTCTGCGCCTCGGAAACCTGGCCTGGCACACTGTGTGTGTGTGTGTGTGTGTGTGTTGTGTGTGTGCGCACGCGCCCGCCTTCGTGTTCCTCCAACAGGACACGCAATATCCCACTGCATGTACGATTACTGAAACATTCAATGGTAATAAGTCAAAACGGCCATTTCGTTAGTGGAAAGTTGACACTACAGTGCTAATGCTTCACTATGAAGGAATCAAAATTTTGGTATTCCACATTTTGACTTGTTTCTTTGGCCTGTAGTTGAACATTAGAATACTAGTTTAATTGTCTTAATTGGGGATGAAGTCCAAACAATGTTTGACCATTTCAAATGAAATTAACAAAAATATTGCCATGTTAAATCCCCAGGCTTTAACGTGCATTTCCTGTCAAACAGGAACAAGAGGGAAAATCTCCCTGGGTCCTTGCAAGGAGTTGGATCTCATTCCTGAGCTTTGGACTGAGCCAAAACATGCATCGCATCTCTGGAGTAAAATGCTTGTGCGCCCCCTGCTGGTCTTTTGCTGACAACTTGCGTTTTATGGAATCGGAAGTTGTTTGGAAGATGCGTTAAATGTGTATCGGAATTTAGTTGTAATGGTCTCATGTTAAGACAGCTCCTGGATGGCGGTCAAATTTGAACCGAAGGTGAACTGCGCCAAACTATGAACTCAGTCATTTTAGGGTGGAGGGAGGCGGGGTGAGGACAGCTGCTTCGAATCAATTGGGAGAATGTTATTGACTGGCTGTCATCCGTTTGGCCACTTGGGCTCATACGGGGGATGTTGCGTCAACTTTCTGTCGTCCCAGCAGGAGCCTCTTGTTGACAGCCCTCTATTGGGGCTATCCCGGATGCTGGGGTGAAGGTAGTTGGTTACCATGGCAACTGAATGCTGATGTTGATCGGCTGAGCCAGTTCATGGATGTTATGTGGGCACACCCTCACACACTTTTCAGCCAACTTTCTCTTAAAGTTGGGTCAATAACTGGCGGTTTTATGTTGAAATTCCCCGCCCTTCTCTATCCATAACAAACTGCTGGAACAAAACCATTGGTGGGCCAATTTTATGTCTGGGAGGGGTTGGTGAAGGGGCCTGAGGGGTGCACTTGATGACCAGATGTTTTTTTTAAGTAAGTGGGGGAGGAGCGTGCTCCCATGGAGTAACAGAAATAAGACACCTCAATTCTGATCTGATGTTCAATGAAATCAGCGAAGTCTTATGGATGGATGGAGGTTAAAGGGAACGCTATGTTAACATAAACAGCAGGATGCAATGAGTGTTAATGTTTGACCTGTTCAATGCACATCTTTGAGCAATATTCTTGTTGCCACTCCCCTCATTTCTTTTGGCTAATAAGGAGCTCCTCTGCACTCTTGCTACATTCAGGGATATGTTCGCTGCACCCTCCCTAAAACATGTGCCCGTGAGCCTCCCTATTTTCCTTCTTTTGGGGGAAACACCAGACTGTTCACCTTTCAGTAGTGTCAAGTTTTTCAATATTATTGTACTGGGAGAGGAGGGGAGCTTCAAAATAAAAGTGACGCATGCAAAAGGCCTACAAAAACAATAGGCTGAGAGGGTGCAAACTTTTATACAGAAAATATCAATGGCATTTTAATATATTTGTTTTTTTTTCATTTTGTGGAAAGGTTAAAAGTAAAAGCTTTGTGTTTATTATCGTTATTCCTTCAATGTGCTGTCAGGAAGTAGAAAAGTGGGCCACACTATACCAGATGTGGGTGTTAGACTGCACTCATATTAAGCATTCATGCTTTGGTCCATTTGCTTGTCATCACAGTAATTACCCTGACTTTATTGATTGTTTCCAGTCTTATTTTGAGTTATTCTGAGTGTTTCTTCTCTGCAAGTTGGCAGCTGTCACTACTTTCATATTAACCAAATTATGCTTCAAATTTAGTTGCCAGTGAGCCCGCGTATCATGGGTTTTGACTTTCAGATCAGTAAGTCTCAAACTTTTTTCCACTAAGCACCACCCCAAAAAACACTTGGCTGTCCCAGTACAATAATATTGAACGACGATACAGTCAATTATGAGGACTAAGTATTCATTAAAAACAAGGTAGAAGTTTTATTTAACATTTTATTTCAGATTTTTGGCCCTCAATATTACACACAATTTGAACAGTAAACACTGTTTTCAATTAATATTTAATATTTGCAGTTTATTAATAAGAGGGAGTATCTGAACCAGGATATCCAGACTGAGGCTGACTGATTATATAACCACTTTAGTTGACCATGCAACCCAGGGGATCAACAAAACCCTCCAAAAGAAGCTTTTATTGACCTTCCAGCTCTGATAAGAAATTAGAATAAAACAAAATAAATGCTGTCAAATGTTTATTTTTTTAATCAGACTTTTGAATTTGGATTAATCATGCTTAATCACAAGTTATTACTTGGTTTCATTAAAACAAAATAAAAATACCAATGCAATTTTAATGTCAGAATGCAACACTTTGGTTTCCTCAGAACTGGGTAACAGTTTAATATAAAGTCCAGTCAGGGTGTATTATGATCTGGAATTTACCACCAATCAGAGCCTCCGCACTCGTCACTGGCGGTTTATCAACCCATGTGGCCTTTCACATAACTAAGGTAAAGTAACATGTAGGGTCAGAAACATTGATGACACAATGAGCTAGAAATCTTATACAATAAAATATAATACATAAAGGTAGCAAGAAATACCTTAAATAATGAGCAAAGCAAATAAATAATAAATAAATACATATCCTTCAATGCTCGCTAGTGATACCATAAATTATTGTGTAGAAATATTGAAAATAAGTACAAAAGTACACGTCACTCCCTAACCGTGTTACAAAAGAGGTCAGTTAGTACATAATGTTGGATGTAGAGAACATACAAACTCTTTATTTATTGAAACCAAAATATTGAAATCCAATGATTTGGTACATTTGCGAACAGCTAAAATGATGTACAAAGCAAACCTGAGACCCAAGTACAACAATTCCATCCATCCATTTCCTACCGCTTATCCCCTTTGGGGTCGCGGGGGGCGCTGGCGCCTATCTCAGTTACAATCGGGCGGAAGGTGAGGTACACCCTGGACAAGACGCCACCTCATTGCAGGGCCAACACATATAGACAGAACATTCACACTCACATTCGCACACTAGGGCCAAATACAAACCCCGTTTTCATATGAGTTGGGAAAATATGTTAGATGTAAATATAAAACTGAATACAATGATTTGCAAATCCTTTTCAACCCATATTCAGTTGAATATGCTACAAAGACAAGATATTTATTTTTGCAAATAATAATTAACTTAGAAATTCATGGCTGTAACACGTGCCAAAGTATTTGGGAACTGGCATGTTCACCACTGTGTTACATTACCTTTCTTTTAACAACACTCAATAAATGTTTGGGAACTGAGGAAACTAACTGTTGAAGCTTTGAAAGTGGAATTCTTTCCCATTCTTGTTTTATGTAAAACTTCAGTCAGCTGTTGTATTTTACGCTTCATAATGCGCCACACATTTTCAATGGGAGACAGGTCTGGACTGCAGGCGGGCCAGGAAAGTACACGCACCCTTGTTTTTTTTTTACGAAGCCACGCTGTTGTAACACGTGCTGAATGTGGCTTGGCATTGTCTTGCTGAAATAAGCAGGGGCGTCCATGAAAAAGACGGCGCATAGATGGCAGCATATGTTGTTCCAAAACCTGTATGTACCTTTCAGCATTAATGGTGCCTTCACAGATGTGTAAGTTACCCATGCCTTGGGCACTAATGCACCCCCATACCATCACAAATGCTGGCTTAAGAACTTTGTGTCGATAACCGTCTGGATTGTTCGCTTCGCCTTTGGTCCGGATAACACGATGTCGAATATTTCCAAAAGCAATTTGAAACGTGGACTCGTCAGAACACAGAACACTTTTCCACTTTGCATCAGTCCATCTTAGATGATCTCGGGCCCAGAGAAGCCGGCGGCGTTTCTGGATGTTGTTGATAAATGGCTTTCGGTTTGCATAGTACAGCTTTAACTCTCACTTACAGATGTAGCGACAAACTGTATTTAGTGACAGTGGTTTTCCGAAGTGTTCCTGTTAAAAAAATTGTGTGTAAATTATCAATAATCTTTCCGCTCTCTGAGTTTCCATTTAACAGATGAGAGCTGTCCTTGTTCGACCAAGCAAGGTCTTGGAAGATTCCGCTGTGTACGTTGGAATGACACGGGAGGGGTTATCTATTGTCCTCAAACACCTGCCGAAGCTGAATCCAGGACAAGCCCAGGCCCGTGTCATCTTCTTATTTTGTCTTCAATGTGACCGAAAACAATGACTGTTTACATACTCCCCATTTCTGTTGTGACATGTGTTGTTGCATAAACATTGAATATCTAAATAAAAGAAGAGACGTAAACCTTTTTTGACAGAGCTTGGTGCAGGACTGTATGAAGTGTACAGTGGCCATGTCTCTCCTCAAGATTTGAGTCTAAAATAAATTCTGTTTCTGTTTGATTCTTTGCCTTTTGTCTTGTTTAATAGATGTCATCAGTGTTTGAACCGGACAGTTCCTGAGCCCATGTGGTAGTATCCTTATGAGATTGTGGTCGGTTTTTGATACAGTGCCGTCTGAGGGATCGAAGGTCACAGTCATTCAATGTTGGTTTACGTGGAGTGATTTCTCCGGTTTCTCTGATTCTTTTGATGATATTATCGACCCTAGATGTTGAAATCCCTAAATTTCTTGAAATTGCACTTTGAGAAACGTTCTTAAACTGTTTGAATATTTGCTCACGCAGTTGTGGACAAAGGGGTGTACCTTGCCCCATCCTTTCTTGTGGAAGACTGAGCATTTTTTTGGAAGCTGTTTTTATACCCAATCATGGCACCCACCTGTTCCTAATTAGCCTGCACACCTGTGGAATGTTCCAAATAAGTGTTTGATGAGCATTCCTAAACTTTATCAGTATTTATTGTCACCTTTCCCAACTTCTTTGTCACGTGTTGCTGGCATCAAATTCTAAAGTTAATGATTATCTGCAACAACAAAAAAATGTTTATCAATTTGAACATCAGATACTGTATGTTGTCTTTGTAGCATATTCGACTGAATATGGGTTGAAAATGATTCGCAAATCATTGTATTCTGTTTATATTTACATCTAGCACAATTTCCCAACTCATATGGAAACAGGGTTTGTAGAAGAGAAATAAAACCTCAGAGAAAACTGTAACTTAAAACATGTGTATGCATGTACAACACTTAAAACATTTAGTACATCAATATGTGGAACTGAATTATGGAATGGATTAAGCAAAAAAGTCGACCAATGTACAAACCCAAAAACCAGTGAAGTTGGCACGTTGTTTAAATGGTAGATAAAAACAGAATACAATGATTTGCAAATCCCTTTCAACCTATATTCAATTGGATAGACTGCAATTACAAGATACTTAATGTTCAAAGTGGAAAACTTTATTTTTTCCAATTTGGAATTTGATGCCTGCAACATGTTTCAAAAAAGCTGGCACAAGTGGCAACAAAGCCTGAGAAAGTTGAGGAATGCTCATCAAACACTTATTTGGAATATCCCACAGGTGAACAGGCTAATTGGTAACAGGTGGGTGCCATGATTGGGTATAAGAGCAGCTTTCATGAAATGCTCAGGCATTCACAAACAAGGATGGGGTGAGGGTCACAACTTTGTGAACAAATGCGTGAGCAAGTTGTCCAACAGTTCAAGAACATTTCTCAATGAGATTTTGCAAGGAATTTAGGGATTTCATAATATCCTCAAAAGGTTCAGAGAATCTGGAAAAATCACTACACATAAGCGCAAAGCTGAAAACCAGGGGACATCAGTGTGTAAAGGATATCACCACATGGGCTCAGGAACACTTCATAAAACCACTGTCAGTAACTACAGTTCATCGCTACATCTGCAAGTGCAATATAAAACTCTATTATGCAAAGCGAAATTAATTTATCAACAACACCCAGAAACACTGACGGCTTCGCTGGGCCCGAGCTCATCTAAGATGGATTGATGCAAGGTGGAAAGTGTTCTGTGGTCTGACGGGTCCACATTTCAAATTGTTTTTGGAAACTGTGGACGTCGTGTCCTCCGGACCAAAGAGAATAATAATAATAATAATAATACATTTTATTTGGTGTAGCGCTTTTCTGAGCACTCAAAGACGCTTTACAGGATAAAAAAAAAATTAAAATATAAAACAGTTTAAAGTAATAATATAAAATACAGGGAATACAAAAGCAGTAAAATACATAATAACACAGGATAATTACAAGACAGGACATTACAAGGCACAGAGCACAAATCACAGGTTAAAAGCAATTCTGAAAAGGTGTGTTTTGAGAAGGCTTTTGAAGGTGGGGAGGTCTAGGCAGTCACGGATGGGTTTGGGAAGAGTGTTCCAGAGGGTGGGAGCAGCGATGGAGAAGGCAGTATTCCCCCAGGTCCGGAGCTTGGTTCGGAGTGGTGGGGAGAGGAGGTTGGCATCAGAGGAGCGGAGGCTGCGTGATGGGGTATGGCGGTGAAGCAGGTTGGTGAGGTAGCAGGGGGCCTGGTCGTGGAAGGCTTTGTGGGTGAGGAGGAGGATTTTAAAGAGGAACCGGTGAGGAACGGGGAGCCAGTGGTGTGCTCACGGGAGCGAGTGTGGGTGAGCAGACGGGCGGCAGAGTTTTGAATGTATTGGAGTTTATTGAGAATTTTGCAAGATGAGCCGTAGAGGATGGTGTTACTGTAGTCAAGTCTGGAGGTGATGAAAGCATGGATCAGGGTTTCAGCGGCAGAAAATGAGAGGGATGGACGGAGACGGGCAATATTTTTGAGGTGGAAGAAAGAAGTTCTTGTTATGTGGTTGACATAGTATTCCAAAGAGAGGTTATTGTCGAGAATGACCCAGAGGTTGTGAATGTGAGTGGATGGGGACAGAGAGGTGGAAGTTGTGAGCAGTTTTGGTGAGGGATTTGGGGCCGATGATGAGCATGTCAGATTTGTCACAGTTGAGTTTGAGGAAGTTGGAGTGCATCCATAATTTGATTTCAGTGAGGCAGTCGGTCAGGGTGGAGAGAGTTATGGAGGAGATGGATTTTGTGGAGATGTATAGCTGGACATCATCTGTGTAGCAGTGGAATTGGAGGTGATGGCGGCGGCTGATGTTACCGAGGGGGAGCATGTACAGGATGAAGAGAAGTGGACCAAGCACCAAACCCTGGGGGACACCTTGTGACAGAAGGGCAGGGGAGGAGGTACAGTTGTTTATACTGATGTATTGCTTTTTGTTAGTGAGATATGACCTTAACCAGGAGAGGGCAGAGCCGGTGATGTTGAGGGATGATTCAAGGCGGGAAAGGAGGATGGTGTGGCTGATGGTGTCAAAAGCTGCTGTGAGGTCAAGGAGGAGGAGAATACTAAGGTGGCCGGAGTCTGAGGAGAGGAGGAGGTCATTGGTGACATTGAGAAGGGCTGTTTCAGTGCTGTGACGTGCGCTGAAGCCGGATTTAAATGGTTCGAACAGATCATTGGAAGTGAGATAAGTTTTGAGTTGAGTGGCGACGGCACGTTCCAGTATTCAGTTCTAGAAAAAGAACCATCCGGATTGTTCTAGGCGCAAAGTTCAAAAGCCATCATCTGTGATGGTATGGGGGTGTATTAGTGCCCAAGGCATGGGTAACTTACACATCTGTGAAGGCACCATTAATGCTGAAAGGTACATACAGGTTTTGGAACGGCAAATGTTGCCATCCAAGCAACGTTATCATGGACACCCCTGCTTATTTCAGCAAGACAATGCCAAGCCACGTGTTACAACAGTGTGGCTTCATAGTAAAAGAGTGCGGGTACTAGACTGGCGCAATACGAAGCCTTAAATAAAACAGAGACTCCGGACTGTTGAACAACTTCAGCTGTACATCAAGCAAGAATGGGAAATAATTCCCCCCGAAAAGCTTCAAAAATTGGTCTCCTCTGTTACCAAATGTTCACAGAGTGTTGTTAAAAGGAAAGGCCACGTAACAAAGTGGTAAAAATGCCCCTGCGCCAACTTTTTTGCATTGTCTTACAGCCATTAAATTCTAAGTTAATGATTATTTGCAAAAAATTTTACATTTCTCAGTTCGAACATTAAATATCTTGTCTTTGCAGTCTATTCAATTGAATATAAGTTGAAAAGGATTTGCAAATCATTGTATTGTTTTTATTTACAAATTGAACGTCTTGAACTTGTTGAACATAACATATGTTTCTTCTCATTAAGTGAATCATAACCTAACTACTCGGATAATTATCGTATTTTGAAATCCTTGATGCAAATCGTGTTACAAATTGAGAACAGGAAGTAAACATTAAGATTAGTTCATTTCAAAGGGGACTATGCAATTTCATAAAACACATGACTACACATGGGTTAAAAAAGCCAGAATTAGCCAGAAGGCTAGTTTTTATCTGTAGTCGCCTGGCCAGGATGTAAAAAGGGCAGTACAATTACAATTAAAAGAAAAAGAAAACAAAGTCTGAGAAAAAGCACACAATAAATATATTATTAGATAAAAAATTAAATACAACATCACAACATAACATTTGTGCCAGCATCAACACAGGCTCACATTTTAGTGCTGGCAGCTGTAGGGTTTATAAACCACATTTAAATTTTTTTTGTGAAGGCCTTGTAAGTTGTGACCAGTTTACATGTAAAGGTGTTTGTAATCGTTAATGATGTGGAAGGGGGCGGATTAAATAAGTTTTGCTTCTTCCGACTTCTTTTTGGGCATGACAAAGAAATAAAAAAAAATGTGACGTATCATAACTATATCCATCCATTCATGTTCTACCACTTGTCCCGTTCAAGGTCGCGGGGGATGCTGGAGCCTATATCTCAGCTGCATTCAGGTGGAAGGCGGCGTACACCCTGGACAAGTCGCCAACTCATCAAAGGGGCCAACACAGATAGATGATCAAAAAGTAATAATTACTTGATTAATCTGCCTATAAACAAACAAAAAAAGAATACACAAACATATCTATAAAAAGTCTGCCTATATACAAGATATAGGCAAGATATTTTTTTTTTATTCTCATAACTTGCTTTCGACAGTCCTAAAAATGCAATAACAGTGGAATTGCTTTTCTGCCACAGTATGCATTAGAAAATTGTGAGCAAACATGATAAATGTGTAACTAGAATGAAAATTATTACCGTATTTCCTTGAATTGCCGCCGGGGCGCTAATTAATTTAAAACCTTTTCTCACCCTTGCGCTTACCAAAGGCATGCGGTAAAAGTAAGCATTTGCAAATTATTTTAAAACCTCTTCTCACTCCGGCACTTACCAAAGGCGTGCAGTAAAAATTTGAGTGTAATGTAAGCTTGGACCTTAAATCCTACTGAATAGCTCTTAATCTTCTTCCCTTTATGCAATTTCAAATTACCGGTATTGAAATCAGCCTCCTCCATTTTGAAAATGATGACAGGGGAAGTGTCACTCGTGACGTCACAAGTTTGACCAGGCGGTAATACTAAGCATGTTGCCATCTGATGGCCAAATCCTCACCATATTGTTGTTTTTGTTCCATTTTTATTTTCACTCTCCGTCTGATCCTATTATTTCCTGTTTAGTCGGTCACCATGGTAGCTTATCAGTTTCACCTGCTACTCACGGCCCTGCACACCTGTCCTCACTAATCACCTGCATTATATGAGCCTGCATCTTTTGTCGTTCAGTCTGGGATCCAAGTTTGTTTTCACACAACGGTATGCCTGCAGGCTTCACGGTGGCAGAGGGGTTAGTGCGTCTGCCTCACAATAAAAAAATCCAGGCTCGCGATCTTTCTGTGTGGAGTTTGCATGTTCTCCCTGTGAATACGTGGGTTCCCTCCGGGGTTTCCGGCTTCCTCCCATCTCCAAAAACATGCACCTGGGGATAGGTTGATTGGCAACACTAAATTGACCCTAGTGTTTGAATGTGAGTGTGAATGTTGTCTGTCTATCTGTGTTGGCCCTGCGATGAGATGGCGACTTGTCCAGGGTGTACCCCGCCTTCCGCCCGATTGTAGCTGAGATAGGCGCCAGCGCCCCCCGCCACCCCAAAAAGGGAATAAGCGGTAGAAATGGATGGATGGATGGTATGTCTGCATTTCTGGTTTGTTTTCACGCAACTAGTTTCTTCTGATCATTCCTATATGTTTATTCACGCTAGCTTTCACGCTATGCCCTTGTATTATTCCAGCTCTCACGCTGAAGATTTGTTTTTTCGGTTTTTGTGTGCCTTCGAGACAGTATTAGTTTGTCTATTACTATTCCTAGCTTTTATGCTAGCGTCCTTTGTTTTTGTTTTTTTTTTCTACCAGCTTCTGCATTTTTGTTATACAGTTTTTTTTGTTATTTAAATACATCTGTTTAGCTTACCTTTGCTGTGTTCAATTTCGAAGCATCCTTGAGGGAATCGAACCCGGCACCACGATGCCGAACAGGCGTAACAAAGCATGCGCTAATTATTTTGCGAAGTGAGTTTGACACGGCAGTAATTCAAGACAGGCGCATACTATATGCCCTCCTGCAATTCAAGGAAATACGGTATGTGTTTGTTTTAAAATGTATTTTTAACTCGTCTGTTGAGGCTTTAACTTTGAAAGGATCCACCGGAATTTGAAAGCTTTGACGTCTTCCCAACCAGCTGAAGAGAGCTTTGGGCTAAAAAAAAAAAAAAAAAAAAAGCTCGGCAATGAGGAGGCACGACGCGCAGCCTGCTCCGAAGCGCACCATCCGAAGCAGACTTTTTGACCCTCCAAGACCCGGAGCATGCGTCCGTGCGCCGGCGCGGGGGAGACGGATGGCGGGGATATAACTTGACCACCTGCGGAGTTTTGTTTTGTCCGTCTTTCTGTCTGCTGGGAGTTAACACGAGCAAGTATGCCTTTTTGCAAGCGGACGGTCCTGCCGAGGGATGTGTGCAGACCCACTCCCGGCGGAGGAGGAGGGAGGCTGCCGGAGGCGTTCACGGACCTGGCGGACGTGTGCGCCGTCACACTGGCCTCGGTGCTCCGCCAGCTCTCGGACCTGTCCCGCCACTCGGTGGGGATTCTGGAGGATCTGGAGGGCGAGCTGGTGTCCGTGTGCCGCCGCTCCCGTGCGCTGGAGGACCGAGTGTGCCGACTCCGGAGGTGCGTCAGCGAGATGGTCAGCAAGCCCCCGCCAAGATGTAAGAGCAGGCTGGGAAGTTGAAGCTCAACTTTTTCAACATTTTGTGTCGTGCATGCGTGAGCTTGAAGTGAGGGTGTGAGGAGGTTGACAGCTTCTAGTGCAGTCACCTGCAAACTTACTTCCATGATTTGTAATCATAATTAGTGACTAATAAGAAGTTTAAAAGAAGGCAGGTTCGCCTTCTTTTTCTCTCTTGCTGCTGGCTAGATTGCAGGCCGGCCAGCTGGTTAGTTTACTTTTACACACCTGCTAGTTGACATTCAAATATGCTGTAATTTGTAAACGCTGCCAACCAATCAGGAGCTTGCATTCATTGCCTTTGCATTAGTCTGCATCACTAATATTAGCATCACCAATTTACAGCTTCAACTGGACTTTTCCATCTTAACTGCAGGTATTTTAACAATATGTTTGATCATTATTAATAGGTTATTGTTTGATATACATTCAGCAGTTACACCTGGGGTAGGGAACCTATGGCTCTAGAGCCAGATGTGGCTATTTTGATGACTGCATCTGGCTCTCAGATAAATCTTAGCTGACATTGCTTAACATGGTAAGTAATGAATAATTCCGCTGGTAATCACAGTGTCAAAAATAACGTTCAAAATATAAAACATTCTCATGCATTTTAATCCATCCATCCGGTTTCTACCGCACCTGTTCAAGAAGTCGCATTAACGGTAAGAATGATTTTTATTTATTGTTAGTTAGCTTCAGAATAACAATGTTATTAAAAAGAATAAGATACTTTTTATACTCTAAATGTTGGTCTCACTTAAAAATACATGCATTTAGTTGTATTCAGTGTTAAAAAAATATATTATATGGCTTTCACAGAAATACTTTTTAAAATATTTGGCTTGTATGGCTCTCTCAGCCAAAAAGGTTCCCGACCCCTGAATTACACTATATAGTCAACAGCAGGGGCGCCGAAAAGGGGGAAGTGGGTAAAGGAGATGGATTCTAGGGGCCCATGATGGAGGGGGGCCCAGAGAGGCCCCTAATGATGATGAAATTATATGAAATTGTGTGTTGGGGGCCCTGTAAAGATTATTTTCATGGGGCCCAAAATCCCTAACGGCGCCCCTGGTCAACAGTATTTGGCCACCTGCCTTGACTCATATGAATTTGAAGTGCCATTCCATGCCTAGCCCATAGGGCAGTGTTTTTCAACCACTGTGCCGTGAGATACAGTCTGGTGTGCCGTGGGAGCTTATGTAATTTCACCTATTTGGGTTAAAATATTTTATGTAAACCAGTAAATTATAATCTGCAAATAAAGTGCCTTTGTTGAGTGTCAGTGCTGACTAGAGCTCGTCAGAGTAACCGTGTAATATTCTTCCATATCCATAATGCAGGGGTGTTAAACGTCAGATCAGGCCCGCGAACAGGTTTTATCCGGCCCGCGGGATGAGTTTGCTAAGTATAAAAATGAGCCAGAATTTTTTAATGAAAGAAACTGCTGTTCTAAATGTGTCCACTATATGTCACAATAGCAATTCTTTGTATTTTTGTCGATGATGCTACATATGTAAAAAATAAATAAATAAATAAACCACATGATGTTAGTGCACCAGTCGAGGAAAATAATCAAACTACATAAATAACATCCTGTAATTTGATTTTGATATTATTTTTTTGTTGACTGATGTACATTATCACATACTTTATTCAGAAAGTATACATAATGACAAAAAAACATAGAATACTATTTAACTTTATCATCAATACATTTTAATTTTCCTGAGGGGAACTCTCCTGAAAGAATCAACAAAGTACTATCTATCTATCTATCTATTATCTATCTATCTATCTATCTATCTATCTATCTATCTATCTATCTATCTATCTATCTATCTATCTATCTATCTATCTATCTATCTATCTATCTATCTATCTATCTAAACGCAACATGTAAGTGTAAAAAAAACAAAAACAACATAATGATTTGTAAATGTTGTTGTTCTATTTTTAAACAAAGAAAACAATCTTAAGATGTCTTTATTTTTAAGTTATCGTGTCGTGATTTTACCAGTCCGGCCCGCTTGGGAGTAGATTTTTCTCCACGTGGCCCCCAATATAAAATGAGTTTGACACCCCTGATCTAATGCTTAAACCAAGAATAAACAAAATGCAAGTGCCCCTTAAAAAGGCATTGAAGCTTAGGGATGGCTATGGACAACAAAACTAAAACTGAACTGGCTACAAAGTAAACAAAAACAGAATGCTGGACGACAGCAAAGACTTACAGCGTGTGAGCAGACGGCGTCCACAAAGTACATCCGTACATGACTTGACTATCAACAATTTTTACACAAAGGAATACCAACAAAACAGGAAAATCCACCAAAATAAGAGCGCTCGACATTACACACAGGAAAACACCAAAAAACTCTAAATAAGTCACGGTGTGATGTGACAGGTCGTGACACTTACTTTGAGACAAGAGCTACTTGATGCATGGTTGGTTATGGTTTGAATTCATATCCAAAAATGACTTTGTACTGTCAATATCAACTACCGAGTTTACATTTTTCTGCTGGTGGTGTGCCTCCGCATTTTTGCAATGAACCAAAATGTGCCTTGGCTCGAAAAAGGTTGAAAAACACTGCCATAGAGTTGAATATGATGTCGATATTACAGCTTCAACTCTTCTGGGAAGGCTGTCCACAAGGTATTGGAGTGTGTTTATAGGATTTTTCCACCATTCTTCCAAAAGCGTATTGGTGAGGTTCCACATTGATGTGTCCATTCTAATTCATCCCAAAGGTGTTCTATTGGGTTCAGGTCAGGACTCTGTGCAGGACAGTCAAGTTAATCCACACCAGACTCTGTCATCCATGTCTTTATGGACCTTGCTTTGTGCACTGGTGCACAGTCATGAAGGAAGAGGAAGGGGCCCACTCCAAACTGTTCCCACAGGGTTGGGAGCATGGACTTGTCCAAAATGTTTTAGTATCCTGGAGCATTCAAAGTTCCTTTTACTGGAACTAATGGGTCAAGCCCATTTGAAAAACAACCCCACAACATAATTCCTCCACCAAATTTCACACTCAGCACACTGCAGTCCGAAATGTACCGTTCATCTGGCAACCTCCAAACCCAGACTTGTCCATCAGATTGCCAGATGAAAAAGCGTGATTCGTCAGTCCAGAGAAGGCATCTCCGCTGCTCTAGAGTCCAGTGGCGACGTGCTTTACACCACTGCATCCGATGCTTTGCTTTGGACATGGTGATGTATGGCTTAGATGCAGCTGTTCGGCCATGAAAACCCATTCCATGAAGCTCTCTGCGTACTGTATGTGGGCTAATTGGAAGTTCACGCAAAGTTTGGAGCTCTATAGCTACTAACTGTGCAGAAAGTCCGCGACCTCTGCGGACTACGCGCTTCAGCATCCGCTGACCCCTTTCAGTGTTAAACACAAAGACTGCAAGTGGAAATATGTGATGTTCCTTAATGTAACTTTATCAAGAAAGTCCAGAACAAATAAACAATGACCACCATAACTTGATGCAACTGTGCATGTAGGAAACATAGTTTTTGGATTTTTCCCTGTGAGAGTTACAGCTTGACTGCTGAGCAAATATGTGCATGAAGTGTGACAGCAGAACATCCATCCAAACACAGACCAGATGTAGAACTTGAAAGAGGAGAGGAAAATAATAGAAAACACAGCTCATGACTTCATAACCTATGTGCATACGATTTTACACAACACACACGTGTGGGCTTGTGGCGGCAGCAAAGTGGGTCATGTGGGCAGAAGATGCCCACAGTTAAGTAATCGATAGATCATCATTATTTTATCACCACCACCTTCCATTGCCTCCTCCCCGTTGTCTAAACAAAGATGCAATGCAGTGACATCATTTTTCACATACATTGGTGTGCGTGCGTGCGTGCGTGTGTATGTGTGTGTTTGTGTGTGTGTGTGTGTGTGTGTGTGTGTGTGTGTGTGTGTGTGCGTGCGTGTGTGCGTGTGTTTGTGTGTGTGTGAGACTGTGTGTGAGACAAGTACATTGACTTCAGTTCATAGTGCTCCATAATATTAACCCATGTAACTTTAGGATGTTTCGGCAAATCACCATGAAATTAGTTACACATCTTTAGGGGGCTGCCAAGCACATTGGACGATTGGTTGAAAAACATGGCCGCCATATTTACACATGTGTGTATGTATAT
>NC_084620.1:30820879-30855879 GCF_033978795.1 Nerophis ophidion | reverse complement strand
TGTAGAGATGAAGTAGTCTTGTGATTTTTCCCACACCTATATATATATATATATATATATATATATATATATATATCCATCCATCCATCCATCCATCATCTTCCGCTTATCCGAGGTCGGGTCGCGGGGGCAACAGCCTAAGCAGGGAAACCCAGACTTCCCTCTCCCCAGCCACTTCGTCTAGCTCTTCCCGGGGGATCCCGAGGCGTTCCCAGGCCAGCCGGGAGACATAGTCTTCCCAACGTGTCCTGGGTCTTCCCCGTGGCCTCCAACCGGTTGGACGTGCCCTAAACACCTCCCTAGGGAGGCGTTCGGGTGGCATCCTGACCAGATGCCCGAACCACCTCATCTGGCTCCTCTCGATGTGAAGGAGCAGCGGCTTTACTTTGAGTTCCTCCCGGATGGCAGAGCTTCTCACCCTATCTCTAAGGGAGAGCCCCGCCACACGGCGGAGGAAACTCATTTCGGCCGCTTGTACCCGTGATCTTATCCTTTCGGTCATGACCCAAAGCTCATGACCATAGGTGAGGATGGGAACGTAGATCGACCGGTAAATTGAGAGCTTTGCCTTCCGGCTCAGCTCCTTCTTCACCACAACGGACCAGTACAACGTCCGCATTACTGAAGACGCCGCACCGATCCGCCTGTCGATCTCACGATCCACTCTTCCCTCACTCGTGAACAAGACTCCTAGGTTCTTGAACTCCTCCACTTGGGGCAGGGTCTCCTCCCCAACCCGGAGATGGCACTCCACCCTTTTCCGGGCGAGAACCATGGACTCGGACTTGGAGGTGCTGATTCTCATTCCGGTCGCTTCACACTCGGCTGCGAACCGATCCAGCGAGAGCTGAAGATCCCGGTCAGATGAAGCCATCAGGACCACATCATCTGCAAAAAGCAGAGACCTAATCCTGCGGTTACCAAACCAGAACCCCTCAACGCCTTGACTGCGCCTAGAAATTCTGTCCATAAAAGTTATGAACAGAATGGGTGACAAAGGACAGCCTTGGCGGAGTCCAACCCTCACTGGAAATGTGTTCGACTTACTGCCGGCAATGCGGACCAAGCTCTGGCACTGATCGTACAGGGAACGGACCGCTACAATAAGACAGTCCGATACCCCATACTCTCTGAGCACTCCCCACAGGACTTCCCGAGGGACACGGTCGAATGCCTTCTCCAAGTCCACAAAGCACATGTAGACTGGTTGGGCAAACTCCCATGCACCCTCAAGAACCCTGCCGAGAGTATAGAGCTGGTCCACAGTTCCACGACCAGGACGAAAACCACACTGTTCCTCCTGAATCTAAGGTTCGACTATCCGACGTAGCCTCCTTTCCACTACACCTGAATAAACCTTACCGGGAAGGCTGAGGAGTGTGATCCCACGATAGTTGGAACACACCCTCCGGTCCCCCTTCTTAAAGAGAGGAACCACCACCCCGGCCTGCCAATCCAGAGGTACCGCCCCCGATGTCCATGCGATGCTGCAAAGTCTTGTCAACCAAGACAGCCCCACAGCATCCAGAGCCTTAAGGAACTCCGGGCGGATCTCGTCCACCCCTGGGGCCTTGCCACCGAGGAGCTTTTTAACTACCTCAGCGACCTCAGCCCCAGAAATAGGAGAGTCCACCACAGATTCCCCAGGCACTGCTTCCTCATAGGAAGACGTGTTGGTGGGATTGAGGAGGTCTTCGAAGTATTCCTTCCACCTATCCACAACATCCGCAGTCGAGGTCAGCAGAACACCATCCGCACCATACACGGTGTTGATAGTGCACTGCTTCCCCTTCCTGAGGCGGCGGACGGTGGTCCAGAATCGCTTCGAAGCCGTCCGGAAGTCGTTTTCCATGGCTTCCCCGAACTCTTCCCTTGTCCGAGTTTTTGCCTCCGCGACCGCTGAAGCTGCACACCGCTTGGCCTGTCGGTACCCGTCCACTGCCTCCGGAGTCCTATGAGCCAAAAGGACCCGATAGGACTCCTTCTTCAGCTTGACGGCATCCCTCACCGCTGGTGTCCACCAAGGGGTTTTAGGATTGCCACCCCGACAGGCACCAACTACCTTGCGGCCACAGCTCCGATCTGCCGCCTCGACAATAGAGGTGCGGAACATGGTTCACTCGGACTCAATGTCCAGCACCTCCCTCGTGACATGTTCAAAGTTCTTCCGGAGGTGGGAATTGAAACTTTGTCTGACAGGAGACTCTGCCAGACGTTCCCAGCAGACCCTCACAATGCGTTTGGGCCTCCCAGGTCTGTCCGACATCCTCCCCCACCATCGCAGCCAACTCACCACCAGGTGGTGATCGGTGGAAAGCTCCGCCCCTCTCTTCACCCGAGTGTCCATAACATGAGGCCGCAAATCCGATGACACAACTACAAAGTCGATCATGGAACTGCGGCCTAGGGTGTCCTGGTGCCAAGTGCACATATGGACACCCTTATGTTTGAACATGGTGTTTGTTATGGACAAACTGTGACGAGCACAAAAGTCCAATAACAAAACACCACTCGGGTTCAGATCTGGGCGGCCATTCTTCCCAATCACGCCTCTCCAGGTTTCACTGTCGTTGCCAACGTGAGCGTTGAAGTCCCCCAGTAGGACAAGGGAATCACCCGGGGGAGCACTTTCCAGTACTCCCTCGAGCGTTCCCAAAAAGGGTGGGTACTCTGAACTGCTGTTTGGTGCATAAGCACAAACAACAGTCAGGACCCGTCCCCCCACCCGAAGGCGGAGGGAGGCTACCCTTTCGTCCACCGGGTTGAACTCCAACGTACAGGCTTTGAGCCGGGGGGAAACAAGAATTGCCACCCCAGCCCGTCGCCTCTCACTGACGGCAACGCCAGAGTGGAAGAGGGTCCAATCCCTCTCGAGAGAAGTGGTTCCAGAGCCCTTGCTGTGCGTCGAAGTGAGTCCGACTATATCCAGCCGGAATTTCTCGACTTCGCGCACTAGCTCAGGCTCTTTCCCCCCCAGTGACGTGACGTTCCACGTCCCAAGAGCTAGCTTCTGTAGCCGAGGATCGGACCGCCAAGTGCCCTGCCTTCGGCTGTCGCCCAGCTCACAATGCACCCGACCTCTATGGCCCCTGCTATGGGTGGTGAGCCCATTGGAGGGGTGACCCACGTTGCCTCTTCGGGCTGTGCCCGGCCGGGCCCCATGGGAACAGGCCCGGCCACCAGGCGCTCGCCATCGTGCCCCACCTCCGGGCCTGGCTCCAGAGGGGGGCCCCGGTGACCCGCGTCCGGGCGAGGGAAATCTGGGTCCATGATGTTTCTTCTTCATAAAGGTCTTCGAGCTGCTCTTTGTCTGATCCCTCACCTAGAACCTGTTTGCCTTGGGAGACCCTACCAGGGGGCTTTATGCCCCCGGACAACATAGCTCCTAGGATCATTGGGACACGCAAACTCCTCTACCACGATAAGGTTGCAGCTCAGAGAGGAGATATATATATATATATATATATATATATATATATATATATATATATATATATATATATATATATATATATATATATATATATATATGTACGTACGTGTGTATATATATATATATATATACGTTTGTATATATATATATATATATACGTGTGTGTGTATATATTATATACAAACCCCGTTTCCATAGGAGTTGGGAAATTGTGTTAGATGTAAATATAAACGGAATACAATGATTTGCAAATCATTTTCAACCCATATTCAGTTGAATATGCTACAAAGACAAGATATTTGATGTTCAAACTGATAAACATTTTTTTTTGCAAATAATCACAAACTTTAGAATTTGATACCTGCAACACGTGACAAAAAAGTTGGCAAAGGTGGCAATAAATACTGATAAAGTTCAGGAATGCTCATCAAACACTTATTTGGAACATCCCACAGGTGTACAGGCTAATTGGGAACAGGTGGGTGCCATGATTGGGTATAAAAACAGCTTTCCAAAAAATGTTCAGTCTTTCACATAAAGGATGGGGCGAGGTACACCCCTTTTTCCACAACTGCGTGAGCAAGTAGTCAAACAGTTTAAGAACAACGTTTCTTATCTACGGTCCATAATATCATCAAAAGGTTCAGAGAATCTGGAGAAATCACTCCACGTAAGCGGCATGGCCGGAAACCAACATTGAATGACCGTAACCTTCGATCCCTCAGACGGCACTGTATCAAAAACAGACATCAATCTCTAAAGGATATCACCACATGGGCTCAGTAAAACTTCAGAAAACCACTTTCACTAAATACAGTAATCTGTAAGTGCAAATTAAAGCTCTACTATGCAAAGCGAAAGCCATTTATCAACAATATCCAGAAATGCCCCCGGCTTCTCTGGGCCCGAGATCATTTAGGATGGACTGATGCAAAGTGGAAAAGTGTTCTGTGGTCTGACGAGTCCACATTTCAAATTGCTTTTGGAAATATTCGACATTGTGTCATCCGGACCGAAGGGGAAGCGAACCATCCAGACTGTTATCGATGCAAAGTTCAAAAGCCAGCATGTGTGATGGTATGGGGGTGCATTAGTGCCCAAGGCATGGGTAACTTACACATTTGCTGCCATCTAAGCGTCGTCTTTTTCATGGACGCCCCTGCTTATATCAGCAAGACAATGCCAAGCCACATTCAGCACGTGTTACAACAGCGTGGCTTCGCGAAAAAAGAGTGAGGGTACTTTCCTGGCCCGCCTGCAGTCCAGACCTTTCTCCAATCTAAATTGTGTGGCGCATTATGAAGCGTAAAATACGACAGCGGAGACCCCGGACTGTTGAACGACTGAAGCTCTACATAAAACAAGAATGGGAAAGAATTCCACTTTCAAAGCTTCAAAAATTTGTTTCCTCAGTTCCCAAACCTTTATTGAGTGTTGTAAAGAGAAAAGGTAATGTAACACAGTGGTCAACATGCCGTTTCTCAACTACTTCAGCATGTGTTGCAGCCATGAAATTCTAAGTTAATTATTATTTCCCCCCAAAAAAATGTTTGAACATCAAATATCTTGTCTTTGTAGTGCATTCAATTGAATATGGGTTGAAAATGATTTGCAAATAAAATAAAATGATTGTAGTCCGTTTATATTTACAGTACATCTAACCCAATTTCCCAACTCATAGGGAAACTTGGTTTGTATAGAAATATATACATATATATATATATATATATATATATATATATATATATATATATATATATATATATATATATATATATACATATATATATGTATGTATAAATATATATATATATATGTATACTGTATATACATGTGTATACTGTAAATATACATATATACACACGTGTGTATGTATATATATATGTATATATATACAGTATATTTATACTGTATATATACATATATATATATATATACTGTATATATATACTGTATATATATACATATATATATATACTGTATATATACATATATATATATACATACACAGTATATATATAGATATATACTGTACATGTGTATATATGTATGTATATATACATATATATATATATGTATGTATATATACAGGTTTATAATGTACATGTGTGTGTATATTAATGTATGTATGTATGTATATATGTATGAATGTACGTATATATATATATATATGTATGTATGTATGTGTATGTACAAAAAAAACAAAAGAACTTCTGATTTAAGAAAAAAGGGGTGGGTAGGATGCTTTACAGCCAGAATGTCTGCAATTGCGCACTTTATTTCAGTTAATCACACAGGAGAGTCGGCCCCTTAGTGTAGAAGATCATCTCTTGACTTTTTTGACTTCAGTGCTTCATATCGCATGTATTTGCGCGTCTGTCCTTATTATTGTCCTGTAAGCATGAATATCCTTAAAGATGTCCATGCATTATTATTATTATGACAAGAAATGGAAGATGGGTGTATGGGAGGCCACAAATCCTGCTGCTAGCATCCCAAGAATGTGAACAGGAACCAAAATGTTATTGTTTCCTGCTCCCTTAAATTGATTCTTGGAGAAGCCACATGTTCCTCTGACCCGCAAACCAACCTAACAGGTTGGATTTCTGTATTGCCTGTAGCCTAGAGCCTCACATTCCAGAATCCATCACACAGAAAAGAACGCCGACCAGCGCGGCCCACCTGCTGTGACATCACACAAGTGGGTGTGACCCGGCCCAACGCTCGCCATCTCACGGTCACATGCTTGATTCACATTCTCGTGAAGCTAATCATGGGCGTTTACGTCTCTTTAGCCCCCCGCCCTCGTTCCCACCGTGACCGTCAATCTCGTGACTCTGCCGCCTCTGCATGTTGTAATTCCTGCTCCTGCCTTAGTTTACCCTCCACATAACTCACTGGTTTCTCACAAGCTGTCAAATGTCCACAAGCCCCCACTGTCAGTGAACGCCTCACCGCTGTGTTTTTACTGAGAGCATGAGACTCTTTCTTTCTTTCTTTCTTTCTTTCTTTCTTTCTTTCTTTCTTTCTTTCTTTCTTTCTTTCTTTCTTTCTTTCATTCTAGTCTCCTTACTTTGAGCCCTTAGATTACCAAGTGTCATAATAAGTATTATTATATGATATCATACCCTATAGAATTAATGATACCCAAGTTGAGATAATCTGTACGTGTACATCAAGCATGAAATTCTCGAATAGGTGAGAATGAGGTTAAATGGCTATTAAAGTTGCCCCCGCCTCAGCAATGAGCCCACCCCTCTTACTGATGTCACAAACTAAATTCACTTTTCTACGGTCAAGTGGTTTTTAGTATACAATATTCACTGTTACATTTAAGACAGCACACCTGCACTGGCAACATCAATGCGACTTATTTGCTCCACTCGTACTTTTTCCTTGACCATTCCTGTTTCTACGGCAACCCACTGAGTGGCCGACATGTGTAAATGCACTATGATGACATTCCCAAATCCGTACGCTGTTCCGTTACTGCCACTACAAGTACAACGACGAAGAACCATGACAAACATTCTGAATTTATCTCATCCATCCATTAATTTTCAAGATAATCTTACTCTTCTCACCATATGAAATATAAATCACTTCACCAATTATTATTTTTTTATTATTATTGTTATTACTTATGGAACATATTGTGGATAAATTAAGAACAGGAAGTGAACAAAAGTTTTAGCAACTGCTATGTAAAGGAAAAGGGGTACGATTAAATAAGCTCTGCTTCTTCCTACTCCTTTTCGCACATGTTGAATAGATCAATCAATCTATCAATCAATCAATCAATGTTTATTTATATAGCCCTAAATCACAAATGTCTCAAAGGACTGTACAAACCACTACGACTACGACATCCTCGGAAAAACCCACATAAGGGCAAGGAAAACTCACACCCAGTGGGACGCCAGTGACAATGATGACTATGAGAAACCTTGGAGAGGACCTCAAATATGGGCCGAAAGCAATGGATGTCGAGCGGGTCTAACATGATACTGTGAAAGTTCAATCCATAGTGGATCCAACACAGCCGCGAGAGTTCAGTTCAAAGCGGACCCAAGACAGCAGCGAGAGTCCCGTCCACAGGAAACCATCCCAAGCGGAGTCGGATCAGCAGCGTAGAGATGTCCCACACCGATACACAGGCGAGCAGTCCATCCTGGGTCCCGACTCTGAAACAGCCAGTACTTCATCCATGGTCATCGGACCGGACCCCCTCCACAAGGGAGGGGGAGACAGAGGAGAAAAAGAAAAGAAGCAGCAGATCAACTGGTCTAACAAGGAGGTCTATTTAAAGGCTAGAGTATACAAATGAGTTTTAAGGTGAGACTTAAATGCTTCTACTGAGATAAACTGGAAATTGTGAAGGATTATGTTGTATGCATGCATGCACTTTAGTAAAATAAACTCAAACTATAAACATGTTGCAGTCTCGCTCGGGCATCGTTTGTCTGGACTTCAGAATGTAGAGAAGACAGGCGAAGTGCAGGTCACATGTATTTTGAAAATAACTAAATAGTAGTGCAGCAGGGAAGTGCACAGGAAGCATAGGGAAAGCTAACAACGTAAGAGTGCCAGCACTCAGACAAGAGAAGTGACAGAGGCAGACAGTAAGTGGAAAAAAAAATAAGAGCGCTGGATAAGAAATAAATACGGAAACTGATAATACAATCCAAACTGTCATGTGAGATTGTGACACTAACCCATTTTAGCTTCAAAGATCAAAGACATAAACACGCATTAAAATAATAATTTGGTCCAATTACAGCCCTTTTTATAGGCAAAGTGCATCTTCCAAGTGGTGAATAATAACAGTCACCACAGGAATCCGGGGATTGAGTAACAGCAGTGATATAATGGAGGAAGAGGCGCCATCACTGTGTGTTTGTGCAGCTCCAGAAACTTTCCCTCCGAATGTCAGAGAATTTTCCAAAGGTTCTTTTTATCATGTGCAACATTCACACACACACACACGCTTACACACACGCACACACACACACACACACACACACACACACACACACACACACTCACACGCTTACACACATGCACACACACACACATAAACACACACACACACACACACACACACACACACACACACACACGTCTCTCTGCAGTGTGAGCATGAGGACAAAGTCATGAGGCTGGTGTTTATATGATCTCATTGGGAGCAGATTCCCATCACAGTGGAATGAAAGGGGAGGGGGTAGCAAGAGGGTCGTGGTGGAGGGACGCGGAAAGAGGAGGGGAATTGTCCAGAAAGCAGATGTTGCCTCCATGACGGCGTGTACAGGGCACACACACACACACACACACACACACACACACACACACACACACACACAAGAGAAGCCCTCAATGCTGCAGTACAGAGGCAGCCGGCCAAGTGAGAGGAATTTAACAACAGACTTCTCCCGGGCTCAAAGTGTGGCAGGAATGCACGCGCCACATGGCGTGAATAAGCAGCTTGTTTGTGTGTCAACAAACCACAGTGTATTGCTCGTGTGCGCTCGCATTTGGCGTGTGAGTTAACATTGTC
Source organism: Nerophis ophidion (assembly GCF_033978795.1). Lineage (NCBI taxonomy): Eukaryota > Metazoa > Chordata > Actinopteri > Syngnathiformes > Syngnathidae > Nerophis > Nerophis ophidion. The sequence continues at coordinate 30,846,892 of NC_084620.1, read as the reverse complement.
ACCTGTGCGTGTCCTGTACGTGCCCTCCGATGATATGCGAGTGTGTGCGTGTGTGCCAGTTAATCACAGGGCACAAGAACCAGTAGGCTCTGCTTCACGTGCATTTAGTTGGGATGTGGGAGACCATGCATGGCTTCACACAGAGATGCTCCAGCAGAGATTTGAACCCGAAAGCAGACCGTGTGCTGAGCAGGTCGTCGTTTTGTGACAGCAAAAAGCAGAGAAAATGCAGTGTTTCCTCCACTAGGAGAGCACCTTTCTCCCCAAAGAACTAAATCTACTCGTGACAATAACACAGAGTAAACAAGAATAATAAAGTCAGCAGGAGATATTTGCTCATGATGACGTCTTACTGTGGTTATGTCTGAAGTGCGGCTCTGAGGCCATTTTCGTCTAGTTTTTGCTTGAATATCTTAAAAAACAATATATTATTGTTGGTACATATCACTCTAAAATGTTTGTCACCTAAAACACAAAGCTACGATGTTTTATTCAGATAGCTTATCAGAGGGTTTTTTAACCACTGTGCCGTGGCACACGAGTGTGCCGTGAGATACAGTCTAGTGCAGGGGTCTGGAACCTTTTTGGCTGAGAGAGCCATGAAACCAAATATTTTAAAATGTATTTCCGTGAGAGCCATGTAATATTTTTTAACACTTAATAGAACTAAATGTGTGCATTTTTAAGTGAGACCAACATTTTTAGATTATAATAAGTCTCTTATTCTTTTTAATAACATTGTTATTCTGAAACTAACCAATAATAAATCACATACTTCTTACCATTAATGCGACTTCTTGAACAGTGGCGGTAGAAAACGGATTGATGGATTAAAATGCATGAGAATGTTTTATATTTTGAACATTATTTTTAACACTGTGATTACCAGTGCAATTATTCATTACTTACCGTGTTAAACAATGTCAGCTAAGATTTATCTGAGAGCCAGATGCAGTCATCAAAAGAGCCACATCTGGCTCTAGAGCCATAGGTTCCCTACCCCTGGTCTAGTGTGTCGTGGGAGATTATCTAGTTTTACCTAATTGGGTTAAAAATAGTTTTTGCAAACCTGTAATATTTTTTTATTTTCCTGAGGAAACTCTCCTAAAGGAATCTATAAAGTACTATCTATCTATCTATCCATCTATCTATCTATCTATCTATCTATCTATCTATCTATCTATCTATCTATCTATCTATCTATCTATCTATCTATCTATCTATCTATCTATCTATCCAATTTATAATCTGCAAATGTGCCGTTGTTGAGTGTCTAGAGTTTGGCAGACTAACCCCGTAATACTCTTCCATATCAGTAGGTGGCAGCAGATGGCTAATTGCTTTGTAGATGTCGGAAAATTGGTTTGTCGCAATCACAATGTGCGGGAGGCAGCGTGTAGGTAAAAAGGTATCTAACACTTAAACGAAAAACAAATAAAAGGCGAGTGCCGCTAAGAAAAGCCATTGAAGCTTAGGGATGGCTATGCGAAACGAAACTAAAACCGAACTGGCCGCAAAGTAAAAAAAAAACAGAATGCTGGACGACAGCAAAGACTTACAGCGTGTGGAGCAGACGGCGTCCACAAAGTACATCCGTAAATGACATGATAATCAACAACGTCCCCACAAAGAAGGATAGCGTCAGCGCAACTGAAATAGTATTGACTGGTGCAGGTGCGGGGAATAGTGTTCAAGGAAGACATGAAACTGCTACAGGAAAATACCAACAAGGCACGAAAAGCCACCAAAATAGGAGCCCAAAACAAGAACTAAAACACCAAAAAACTCAAAATAAGTAATGGCGTGATGTAACAAGAGGTGATATTACACCTACTTTGAGACAAGAGCTATAGTGATGCATGCTTGGTTATTAGGGGTGTGGGAAAAAATCGATTTGAATTTGAATCGCGATTCTCATGTTGTGCGATTCAGAATCGGTTCTCATTTTAAAAAAATCGATTTTTTATTTTTATTTTTTTATCAACATTTTTTTCTCTTTTTATCAATCCAGCAAAACAATACACAGCAATACCATAACAATGTAATCTAATTCCAAAACCAAACCTGATCCAGCAACACTCAGAACTGCAATAAACAGAGCAAGTGAGAGGAGACACAAACACGACACGAAACAAACCAAAAGTAGTGAAACAAAAATTAATATTATCAACCACAGTATCAATATTAGTAATAATTTCAGCATAGCAGTCATTAAAAATCCCTCATTGACATTATCATTAGACATTTATAAAAATAAAAAAAAAGAACAATAGTGTCACAGTGGCTTACACTTTCTTCGCATCTCATAAGCTTGACAACACAATGTTTTCACAAAGATAAAATAAGTCATATTTTTAGTTTGTTTAATTGTTAAAAGAAATTTACATTATTGCAATCAGTTGATAAAATGTTTTATAAACATTACATTTATAAAAGCTTGTTTTTAAAGACATCTACTACTCTGCTTGCATGTCAGCAGACTGGGGTAGGTCCTGCTGAAATCCTATGTATTGAATGAATACAGAATCGTTTTGAATCGGAAAAATTTCGTTTTTGAATCGAGAATCGCGTTGAATCGAAAAAATCGTTTTATTATCGAATTGCGACCCCAAGAATCAATATTGATTCGAATTGTGGGACACCCAAAGATTCACAGCCCTATTGGTTAGGGTTTGAATTCATAGCCAACAATTGCGAGAACGACTTGTTATTGTCAATATCGGCTGCTGAGTATTAATATTTTATGTTGTCTGCTGGTGGTGAAAAAAATGTGCCTTGGCTCAGAAAAGGTTGAAAATCACTGGCTAAGCACACAGGTATCGAACTCAAAGTGAGAGCTGGCCCGCCACATCATTTTTTTGTAAGCCAAAAAAGAAAGCCTGACGATAAAGCATTTCATTTTTTTTTTTTGCTAAATGATTTCAATTTCGACATAAAAAATGTACTGTATGCAATTGCATGACTTTTAAACTTAAATGGAGCCGAAGATTATTTAAATCTACATTTAAAATTATTCCTTGTGGTTTGGACTGGTGGTTTCTTAAACTTTTTTCACCAAATACCACATCAGAAAACACTTGGCTCTCCAAGCACTGCCACAGTTACCAACAATAGAATATAGTACCGTAGTAGGCATGATTATTTATTAAAAACAAGGCAGAGATTTTATTTAACAAGTATATTTAATATGTTTGGCCACATTACACACCCTTTGAACAGTAACACTGTGATTGAAATATAGTAAAATAAAACAAGCTCACGGCAAAATGCATGAACTTTATGATCTGATGCTCTGGTATTAAGGCGAATATCCAACATTGGAACTGCATTTATGAGTCAGAAAAGATTAAATTCATCATCGGTGCTCTTTTGAAGGGAAACAGCATTCTTGTGTGGAATCACTCACAAACCCTATGTCAGACAAGTGTACATATTTTTTTATTTAAATTTTTTATTGCATTCTATGTCTTAAAATACGGCCAGTACGAGGTGGCTATGATTAATCATACGTCGCCATGGTAACTAAAACAAACAAGGGTGCACAAAAACAGGAACTAATGGAGTTGAAAACTAACAGAACAAAACGAAAACATGATCCGGACCTTGGATCGTGACAGCAGCTAATGGGAGCACTTTATTCTGCCCATAAAGCCCTCCAAATAAACATCTAAAATCCACCAACAACGGTTAATTTTCATGTTGTGACTTGAATATTAACCAAGTATTAGTGATGTTGTTACTATAAGCGCTAACACTGCCAAACTGATTTTTAGCTTTGTCATGATCACAGAGCGCTAACTAGCGCATGCTGCTATATTGACATATTGAGCCGGTGAGCTGCTGCATCGCCTCTGAGCTGCTAAAAGTTACAGTGCATCTGGATTATAAATCACGCCTCTCACCTGGATATTAGAGGGTTGTGGCCATTAACGGAAAAGTTGGTCAACTTTGACATTTATCTTATCCACAGACATAGTGATAAAGACACAAAAATACCATCGTTTGCAGCACTTTTTTATTTTTTCCCTTTGTAAAGATTATGATTTCTTTTACTAAAAGGGACTATATGAACACCCCATCAGTCGGCATCATAGTGAGAGCAGACATTGTACAGTAAGTGACAGTTTTATTATGTTCGAAGTAGGATTGTCCCGATACCAATATTTTGTCACCGGTACCAAAATGTATTTTGATAATTTTCTAAATAAAGGGATTCAGAAAAAATCTTACGGTACATTAAAAATATGTTTATTGCAATCGAAGAAGAAGTTTGTCCTTAAATAAAATAGTGAACATACAAGACAACTTGTCATTTATAAGTAAGTAAGCAAACAAAGGCTCCTATTTAGTTTGTTGACATATGCAGTAACATATTGTATCATTTATCATTCCATTATTTTTTCAAAATTAGGAAGGACAAGTGGTACAAAATTGATTATTAATCTACTTGTTTATTTACTGTTAATATCTGCTTGTTTTGAACATGTTCTATCTACACTTGTGTTAAAATGTAATAATCACTTATTCTTCTGTTGTTTGATACTTTACATTAGTTTTGAATGATACCACACATTTGGTTATCAATACGAAACCAAGTGGTTACAGGATCATACATTGCTCATATTCAAAGTCCTCATGTGTCCAGGAACAGATTTCCTGAGTTTATAAACATGATATGATTTTTTTAAACGAAAAAAGACTTTGTGATAAGGAAAAATATCGATGTAATTATTGTAGTATTGACTAGATCCGCTCTTGCACTTGGTATCTCTACAGTGGATGTTTGGTGTAGAGCCATGGCGTTTGTTTAAATTGTGAAGCGCCAGCTTGTTAGCGGTGACGCCAGTGAGCTATCATATCCTCCTACAGTGTGTAGTGAAGCATGTTTAGCTATTCCTCGTCCTGCAGGGATGATACTTATAAGAAACTTACTTTATTTGTCACAATGGAGGCAAGGATTAGTGATTTAGAAGTAGCTAAAACACTTCTGACTGTGGATAGACGTTAGCCGCTAGCTAGCGAGCCATGTCTTACAGTACTTCTTCCTGAGGGTGTTTCAGTGTTATAACTTCACCTTTATCGTTAGTTTTAAAGACAAAATGCATCCATTCTCTCTTTTCTGTCTCCACACATTGATTGCTTGTAAGTACTCCATGATTGTGCACTGCCGAACATGCTCCTCTGCACGTAAAACCAGTAACGTCACGACGTGATGAAGGCGCGCCGTCATGGCTGTTAAAAAAAAAGACAACCGGTACTTTTTAGAGGCGGTATAGTACCGAATATGATTCATTAGTATCGCGGTACTATACAAGTACGAGTATACCGTACAACCTTAGTTCGAAGTTTGTATATTTAGTTCAGCACTTAACAATACTGCTGCATGATGCTAATTGTTTGCTGTTGAAAAGAAAAGTGAACGTTGTGATGTGTCTGTGAAATTAGCAAAATAGTAAATATTAAAGATTATTATGCATAAAAATAAGAAAAACGTGTTCTTGTCTAACATAAAGATTGTGAATAATAGACACGATCTCCCAAAAAAGTACAGATCCACTTTAAATATGATCTGATCAACAAAATATTCTAAGCATTTTTTGTTATCTAAAATAAATACTTTAATATTTGCTTGTCACCTTGTCTTATGATTTCATAGTTAGTTGTAGACCAGTTTGTTGGTAAAAAAAAACAAAAAACTAACAAATGCATAAGCAATTTTATGATAATATCATGAGTGTTATGATCCGCTGTCCGGATCATATTCCGTTTGGATTTTCGAGTCACTTGTGTTTTCTGTTGGTTTTGGACTCCTTCGGTTCCTGTTTGTGCACCTCTGAGTTGGTTACCATAGTTACTTATTATTTTCACCTGCCGCTTGTGTTCCTGGCACGCACCTCTTTTGTAATCACTGACATTATTTAAGCCTGCCCTTTTCCAGTCGGTCAGTCTGGCTTCTTTATTTGCGTCACACGACTATCACGAAGTGTTTGCTTGTCTCCTAGCCCCCTGCTAGTTATCATCTGTGCTAAGTGTAGCATTAGCTTCCGGTGCGCTCGGCACCTTATCCAGTCGATTTGTTTTCTGTTTTGCAACTGTTCTGTGTTATTTTTACCATTGAATCAAGTCCTTACCAGCAAGTCCTGTCCGGATTCGTCCTTTGCATCGTGGGAGAACAAAATCCTGCATTACCATGCGACCCGGCCGTGTCAATGAGGAGTTTATGAGTTTATTCTCTGTTGTAATGTAGAGTAGTCGTTCAGCATTCTCTAGCCCACATATTTGCAGATTTATTTTCGATGCTTTGAACAGGGCTCGAACAGACAGGTGATTTCACAATGCATTGTGGGCGCCAGGGAGACATTTTTGCTGGACGTAGGTGTTTACATGGTTGTACTGTAACAGCAGTAATGTGACACCGAACAACACACTGGGTTGAAATTGATTTTACAAAATAAATAAATCAAGGTGCCGCACCGAGACAAACTGTACCCTATTCCAAAGACTCGCGACCTTGGAAAAAACGTTAATTTGGTGGATTTGATCCATATGAACATGTCCAATAGATGAGAGAGTTGAGTATGCTGCCATCTTTGTCTAAGTCAAACTTGTATGTGGTCAACGGAGTCCGTTTTACAAGAATTTCAGAATGCGAGGTCTGTTAAGGCTCATTGTACTAGGACATTCAAATAGCTCATAACATGCGGCTTTCATCTCTTATGTGTCTGAGATGGAGTGAGGGTGCCCAACTTCATTTCATAAGCGGGTTTCCCTGTAAAAACAAGCCCAATATTACTTTTAAACAATAAATAATACTCATTGATTTTTGTGCTTACCCTGGACTAAAACTAAACAGACAACGTGCTTTTTTCCAAAAGCGACATTGTCTACCAAATGCTACATGTGTAACTGAATAAAACATGCTTGGATTTGAACTTACCTGTCTGAAAATCCCGTGAGCCCACCAACATGTACCAGGTGATGGCGTTAAAAGTCATGTTTATTCGTTTCACGGTTTCCAGGCTATTGGCCGTCTCTTTATTCTATTCATGATTAGACTTCCTTAGGCTTTGCTGTCACGCTATATACATATATAAATACATGTATGTATATATATATATATATATACATATATATATATATATATATATATATATATATACATATATATATGATGTGTGTGTGTATGTATATGTATATATATATATATATATATACATATATATGATGTGTGAGTATGTATATGTATATATATATATATACATATATATATGTATATATATATGTATATATATATATGATATGTGTGTGTATGTATATGTATATATGAGGTAGATCACCTCGACTTGGTCATTTATTAAGTAATTGATTAATGTTGTTGCCATTTACTGGTCAATAGTACGGAATATGTACTGTACCGTGCAATCTACTAACACAAGTTTCAATCAGTCAATGGATGCCTACTGAGCATATGGTGCTGTTAAGTTATTGTGGCTCAATTTGCCTTAATTTTTTTTATTTTAATGTATTATTATTTAATATATATTATTGTTTTAGTTGCTTAAGAGATATTCCTGGCTCTGAATTTGCTCATTGCTATTTTTATGTTTTTGTGCATTATTTGTTGCCGTAATCGTTAAACAAACAGGTTACTCATCAGTTACTCAGTACTTGAGTAGTTTTTTCACAACATACTTTTTACTTTTACTCAAGTAAACATTTGGGTGACTACTCCTTACTTTTACTTGAGTAATAAATCTGTAAAGTAACAGTACTCTTACTTGAGTACAATTTCTGTCTACTCTACCCACCTCTGTCTGCGGGGATGCGGTGGCTCACCACAACACCGCAATTTGGTATGATCCATCTGCAAGAAAATGCATATTGCCAGACGTTTTTTCATGTGGGAAAGTTAAAGTACCAACGATAATCACACACACACTAGGTGTGGTGAAATTATTCTCTGCATTTGACCCATCCCCACGTTCACCCCCAGGGAGGTGAGGGGATAAGTGAGCGGCAGCGGTGGCCTGCTCGGGAATCATTTGGTGATTGAACCCCAATTCCAACCCTTGATGCTGAGTGCCAAGCAGGGAGGCAATGGGTCCCATTTCTATAGTCTTTGGTATGACTCAGCCGGGGTTTGAACTCATGACCTTCCAGTCTCAGGGCGGACACTCTAACCTCAAGGTGTAATTGAAAACACGAATGCCAAAATGTTTGTTTTATTCCGCCCCTTAAATCAGCCAGCTGGTATAAAATTATGAAATTACATTGCTGGATACATGATATATCTAATATTTTTATTTTTGACGGTCCATATAGGTCAATGGTTCCCAAACTTTTGCAGGCTGGCGCCCCCTTGGCTCCCCAGTGAATTCCCCCCCCCCACAGACACATATGGAAACAAACACCTCTTTCTTGATATTTGGTATGCTGCAATTTGAAAAGAGAAAGGTTAAACACAAATGTGTATTTCACAAATAAAACCCAATTTAGTAAACCAATTTATTTTCTAGCAGTTTTAACTGTTTCAGCAACATAGAATGGTAAATAAACATTCCACCAGTAACCTTCATTGTCTCACACTTAATATTAATGGGATGGAGTCTAAGCTGTCGGATCTGACTGGGCCAGAGCGGCGTGTGGTAACCGGACCCTGATGCGTCGTCCACTGACTCGTCCTGCTGCACGTGTTGTGTACAAATCGTCAAACAAACGTTCGAACTTCTGACTTCGACTTCGGACTGCCGCCCCCCTACGGCCCCCTTCTTCCTCACCGCCCCCCCAGATCTTTCCACCGCCCCCAGGGGGGCGGTACTTTGGGAACCACTGATATAGGTTAATGCACATATGTAGCATGTAGCAGCAGCGCAACCGACCCTTTTCTCACAGCCACAGTACTAAAAAAAGATGCAAAACAACGTCCAAAGAACACTTTCATTTTTGATAAATCACACAGCGTGTGCTAAATAGTTGCAATTTGCATTTTTTTTTCTTGCTCCCAGTATTCTGGGCATTCTGATGATCAGCATATTATCTGCTTATTCAAAAACACAGACATGCTTAATGGATTGCACTTCTTATCTTCCTCACTTAAGCGATGCCTCGGCGCACGAGTTCAGTCGATCAGCTTTGCGTGTGCTATCAAGATTGCACATGTTTTAATACAAGCAAACTTTCAGTACAGTAGATCAGGCTCTATATGTTTTTCACATGACTTTATATGTTCCTCATCATCTCTAATCGCCACTAGGCTGCAGCAGAGCTCAGTTATTGGTTCCTGAAGTTCTTCTTTCTTGCACAATCGTGCCACTACTCTTCTCACTACTCCCTGCATGCGTGTGTGGGATAGCTTCTTACATTTTCCGTGCAAAATCCAAAATTATTTGCACTTCTGAGGATCCATCGCTGCAATGAAACCACAGCGGCCACCCTAAGCGCCCCCCTTTGCACTGAATAATATATGTTGATATCTTTCCAATTGTCAGTGAAATTACATCGTAGAGAGTGAGGAGTGAACTGGAGCAGGAGAGACCACCTCCTTTTTCCCACCATGAGACCCTCCCTCAAAAGTCTGCTTCTAATTATCCAGCATGCAGAAGAAAAATAGAGCCATCACTCTAAAAACCTCCCTCCCACCCACACTTCTCCCACTTTTTCCTCCATTTTCCTTCTGCTGGAGGGAGTGAGAGAGACGGTGCATTCACTGTCCCTTTGTATTTAGCAGTGTCTACTGGACGTGCAGCACTCTGGTATCTGTGTGTGTGTGTGTTTGGATTCATGCATCCCTTTGTAGACTGAAGCTCTGGAAGAGTTTGCAACAATTAGTTTGATAAAGTGTCTGCAGTACTTTACAACAGTTGTGGGCGGGGTTAAATGATGGACAGCTGGCCTTAGTCTGCAGCTAAAGGCCCATGAACATGATTTCATCATTGTGTTTGCTGCTTTATTTGTCCATTATTCGCTCCATGCATGCTTCTCGGGTGCATTTCGCACATTTCCATGGGAAGGTCAGCTTCATGCTTATGCAGCTGTCATGTTTCTGATTCAATGTTTTAGTCCCAAATAAGGAGTTTTAGCCCCGTGTCCGCTGTTTTTCAGCTCCTACGGGGATTAAACGACTCTCTGCAAACGAGGAATGTGTGAGCGTTTGTCCTCGGGAAAGGATTCTACTTTATAGCGAGAGTCTTATATAATATGTAAATCCAGAATAAGACTTGAGGCCCACAGTGACTAAATCTGGAATATTGATGCACATTAATCTCAGAAAAACCCTAAAAACTTTCTCACTTGATTTAAAATCAGGTCTTCGTGCATGTTTGGACCCTGAAACCTTACTTATAGACACCTCAGCAGTGGGTCATTCCAGTGGTTCTCAACCTTTTTTCAGTGATGTACCCTCTGTGAACATTTTTTTAATTCAAGTACCCCTTAATCAGAGCAAATAATATTTGGTTGAAAAAAAGAGATAAAGAAGTAAAATACAGCACTATGTCACCAGTTTTTGTAGTGATCTTTCTTGAACTATTCGGAAAAAGATATAAAAATAACTAAAAACTTGTTGAACAATAAACTAGTGAATCAATTATAAATAAATATTTCTACACATAGAAGTAATCATTAACTTAAAAGTGCCCTCTTTGGGGATTGTAATAGAGATCCATCTGGATTCATGAACTTAATTCTAAACATTTCTTCACAAAAAAAAAAATCTTTAACATCAATATTTATGGAACATATCCACAAAAAATCTAGCTGTCAACACTGAATATTGCTTTGTTGGATTTCTTTTCACAGTTTATGAACTTACATTCATATTTTGTTGAAGTATTATTCAATAAATATATTTACAAAGGATTTTGGAATTGTTGCTATTTTTAGAATATTTAAATAAAAATCTGACGTACCCCTTGGCAAACCTTCAAGTACCACCAGGGGTACGCGTACCCCCATTTGAGAACCATTGGGTCACTCAATGCTTTCTGGGGGAATCCAACCTGAGACTTGAATATTCTCTGTGAAAATAAGTAATTGCTTTGTTTGTTTTTTTCATTTCATTTATATTTGTGTTCATTCTTTTCCAAAAGTAACACCAGCAAAGACATATAACAGAGGAAAAACAAAACACACAAAACAAAGCAAATAAAACCGAACAAATCAATTCCCCACCCACTCACACACACATTCACACATCCATTGAGAGAAGCTGTTATGAATTAGAGAAATTCCAAAATGAAAATAAATTAAAATAATAATAACAAAAAATAAAATTAGAAAATAATATCAACAATAATTCATACATTAACCATCCGACCAAACCAATCTATTGACTTTTGCAGTCAAGATATTTCATCACAGGGCCCTAGGAGTCCTCTCATTTTCTTTGAGTGGAGTGTCCGCTGTATCGCACTTACTCCAAATGTATAACTGAAACAAGTTCATGCAGCCAATTATGAAAGGATGCAGGAGTTGGGGTATTGCTCCTGTTTTTATGGGAAAATGCACATTTTATTTGCTCGTTTAGTAAAACCATAATACAGACACTTGGCATTGCAGGCTCTTGGAAGGAAGCCCTTCACTTTCCTGAGGCATTTTTCCTTGGCATTGAGGGGCAGAACCTGATGCAAATGAAATTAAAGCGCATGATAGAGCAGAACTAAAACCAAACGCTTTGGCTTCAGCGCTACAATAGTACACATGCACATTCAAATGAGATGTAATACAGATAAAATAACTCTTTGGTTGACGGTGTCTATTATTGTGCTTCTTGAGTCATAATATTCAAAACATTTCTTGGCAAGAACCTGTCTGACAAGTCAATCAAAACTGAGCATCTCTTTTGTTGGTGCGGGTGTGCCGGAAAACGTGTTTCTTAACCATACGGCCGGGGCCCATTGTTTGGCCGTGAGCGTCTCCGAGAGGGCTGCCAAAAGAGATGTTTTTCTCAGCTGTGTTTCGTATTGGTTGGCGAGCGGTACTTTATAGTAATACACTTTTCCGCCACTTGTGGCAGTAATGACAAAATCAAATAAACGAGCAAAATAGTAAATATTACATGTTATTATGAGTGTGCCTGTTACTACATGACATACTGTATATACTTACAGCATGCATATAAAACCTTGATGGAGGATGACTTTTGCTAGCGAGTTAAAATGCATTAAAAAAAAGAAAAACATGTGTTCTTGTCTTACATTAAGATTGTGAATGATAGACACGATCCCAAAAAAAAGTGCAGTTTCACTTTAAATATTATCAGTGCTTTTCAACCACTGTGTGTGTAATTAGTAATTGTAATTGGTGTTTAATTTCACCTAATTGGGTTAAAAATATTTTTTGCAAACCAGTAATTTATTATTTTCCTGAGGGAACTCTCCTGAAGGAATCCATCTATCCATCTATCTATCTATCTATCTATCTATCTATCTATCTATCTATCTATCTATCTATCTATCTATCTATCTATCTATCTATCTATCTATCTATCTATCTATCTATCTATCTATCTATCTATCTATCTATCTATCTATCTATCTATCTAGCTGTCTGTCTGTCTGCCTGCCTGTCTGTCTGTCTGTCTGTCTGTCTGTCTGTCTGTCTGTCCGTCCGTCCGTCCGTCCGTCCGTCTGTCTGTCTAGCTATCTATCTAGCTATCTATCTATCTATCTAATTATAATCTGCAAATGTGCCGTTGTTGAGTGTCTGTGCTGTCTGGAGATTGGCAGAGTAACCGTGTAATACTGTTCCATATCAGTAGGTGGCAGCAGGTACCTAATTGCTTAGTAGATGTTGGGAACATGGTTTGTCACGATCACAATATGCAGACGACAGCGGGAGGCAGCGTGCAGGTAAAAAGGTATCTAACGCCTAAACCAAAAATTGACAAAAGACGAGTGACGCTAAGAAAAGGCATTGAAGCTTAGGGTTGGCTATGCAGAACGAAACTAAAACTGAACTGGCTGCAAAGTAAACTTAAAATGAATGCTGGACGACAACAAAGACTTACAGCGTGTGGAGCAGCAGACGTCGTCCACAAAGTACATCCGTACATGACATTACAATCAACAACAAAATAGGAGCGCAAGACAAGAACTAAAACACTACACACATGAAAAAAACTCAAAATAGGTCACGGCGTGATGTGACAGGTGGTGACAGGACACCTACTTTGAGACAAGAGCTATTGTGATGCATGTTGGTTACGGTTTGAATTCATATCCAACAATTGCAAGAACGACTTATTATTGTCAATATCGGCTGCAGAGTTTAATTTTTGAATGTTTTCTGCTGGTGGTGTGCCTCGGGATTTTCTCAATGAAAAAAAATGTGCCTTGGCTCAGAAAAGGTTGAAAAACACTATTATCTGATCTACAAAATATTCCAAGCATATTTCGTTACCCAAAATACCTAAGTATTTGCTTGTCACCTTGTCTTATGGTTTCCAAGTCAGTTGTTGATCAGTTTGTTGGTAAAAAAAAAATATATTAGCAAATGCATAAGCAATTTTCAGATAATATCATGAGACGATTAGGAGTTTACTTACTGTTACATGCAGCCCTCTGAGGGCAGCCATCAGTTTGATGTGCCCAGTTTGATATATAATATAATATAGTCGTTCAACATTCTCTAGCACACTTATTTGCAGATTTCTTTTCGATAAATTTGAATAGGGCTCGAAAGGGCACGTGATTTTGCAATGCATTGTGGGCGTCAGGAAGCCATTTTTGCTGGACTTAGGTGTTTACATGGTTATACTTAATATTAATACACTTTTCCACCACTTGTTGCAGTCATGACAAAATCAAACAAACAGAAGCCTGGAGCTAATGTCCAGAGGTGGGTAGAGTAGCCAGAAATTGTACTCAAGTAAGAGTACTGTTACTTTACAGATTTATTACTCAGGTAAAAGTAAGGAGTAGTCACCCAAATATTTACTTGAGTAAAAGTAAGAAGTATGTTGTGAAAAAACTACTCAAGTACTGAGTAACTGATGAGTAACCTGTTCATTTAATGATTACGGCAACAAATAATGCACAAAATCATAAAAATAGCAATGAGCAAATTCAGAGCCAGGAAAATCTCTTAAGAAACTGCAACAATAATATATATTAAATAATAATACGTTACAATAAAGAAAATTAAAGCAAATTGAGCCACAATAACTTAACAGGCTCAGTAGGCATTGATTGATTGATTGAATCTTGTATTAGTAGATTGCACAGTACAGTACATATTCCGTACAATTGACCACTAAATGGTAACACCCCAATAAGTTTTTCAACGGTAATCAATTAATTGATGACTAAGTCGAGGTGATTTACCTCATATATACATACACACACACACACCCACACACATATACAGTATATATATATATATATATATATATATATATATATATATATATATATATATATATATATATATATATATATAAAACGCCGCTGTGTACACTGACGTAGGGAGAGGTACAGAGAGCCAATAAACCACTTTCTTTGCGTGCCGGCCCTGTCACATATCTATGGCTTTTCACACACACAAGTGAATGCAAGGCATACTCGGTCAACAGCCATAAAGGTCACACTGAGGGTGGCCATATAAACAACATTAAAACTGTTACAAATATGCGCCACACTGTGAACCCACACCAAACAAGAATGACAAACACATTTCGGGAGAACAACCGCACCGTAACACAACATAAACACAACAGAATAAATACCCAGGCCCCCTTGCAGCACTAACTCTTCTGGGATGCTACAATGTACACCCCCCACCTCAAAATCACCCCCACCCCACAACCCTGCCCACCTCAACCTCCTCAGGCTCCCTCAGGGAGAGCATGTCCCAAATTCCAAGCTGCTGTTTTGAGGCATGTTAAAAAAAAAATGCACCTTGTGACTTCAATAATAAATATGGTCTTCCCGTCCGGCTGCGGGGAGTCTCTGGGTTCTCCCGGGCGGGGCGTCCCGTCTTTCTGCCCGTGTGGGGGGTTCTCTCTCGCTGGCTTGGGGTCTGGCCGTCCGCTGCTTCTCTCGTGCCCTGTCCTCTGCCGGGCGCGTCTGTCTGCGGCCTGCTGCCGGCTCTTCCGGGCGGCGCGATGGGCCGGGCTCTGGGGCTCCCGCCGCCGGCCGGCCTGGCTGCGTGGGGCGGGTGGTCCCTGGTTCCCTGGGCGCCACGCCTGCTGTTTGGGTTGGGCTCTCTGGGCGGCTGGGTCCGCACTCTGGCTCCCACACACACTAGGGGTCAAATATATTGTACATACAAACACACATATACTAACACAACACACAACGTTACTCATACATACAAACGTCCATACATTGGTACCTACGCTCCCACATACATACACAAATACATTACATATCTACATACTCCAAGTCCGTCCATCCACGCGCACATTCACGGTACGAACATACATATACTGTACATATACATTCACTGTACAAACAAACATACATATACTGTACATATACATTTACTGTACAAACATTCATATACACATTCTGTTCATATACAAGTACATATACATACATACACTCATGCACATAATCATGTTTCATCAAACATATGTCAATGCTGTTGCCCTAGGGTAAACTGGGTAACACAAGGCATATTGACAGAGCATAAACCATTGTTACTATAACAATCTACAAGATTAATATAGGTTGCCTCTCTATTTTCCCTTTCATCTTTCGGTATTCCTTCTTCTTTTTTTTTATTTTTATTTATTTATTTATTTTTTATTTTATTTTTGTAATTTATTTATTTATTTTTTGAAATTATCTTTCTAGCTATCATTATGTATACGTATCGTTGCATTTGAACAACTTTATTGTTGATAATAGAGGTAATCTTTGGTTTTGTTTATGATCAATAGCGCTTTTTCTTTTGGTATTTGTATTGCTCCAGTTTTAGTGTAAAAATGCTCATTGTCATTACTATATTATTTATTTCACTAACTGCTTATTTGCTATCACTTTTACGATGATATTTGTACATATCATGTATGTGCTGATGTTGTTCTATTGTTGTTGTTGTTATTGTTGTATTTGCTGTTGTTGTTTTTGTCTCTCTGTCTAATCCCCCTCTTATCCCCACAATTTCCCCCTCTGTCTTCCTTTTTTTCTCTTTCTATCCCCTCCTGCTCCGGCCCGGCTGCACCAAATGATAATATAAATACATTTAATAAAGTCACATTCAAATAAGACAACAAGAGAAGTATCTTACACTTCTCTTTTGTAAAGTAAATCTGAACAGCTGATATGGGCATCTACATCAACAATATGATTTGCCTGAGAAGCTGGACAGGACAAAAAAAAAAGAAAAAAAAAAAGACTATGAGAACCTTGGAGAGGACCACATATGTGGGCAACCCCCCCCTCACTAGGGGACCGAAAGCAATGGATGTCGAGCGGGTCTAACATGGTACTGTGAAAGTTCAATCCATAGTGGATCCAACACAGCCGCGAGAGTTCAGTTCAAAGCGGATCCAAGACAGCAGCGAGAGTCCCGTCCACAGGAAACAATCCCTAGCGGAGTCGGATCAGCAGCGTAGAGATGTCCCCAACCGATACACAGGCGAGTAGTCCATCCTGGGTCCCGACGAGCGGTCCATCCTGGGTCCCGACTCTGGACAGCCAGTACTTCATCCATGGCATTCGGACCGGACCCCCTCCACAAGGGAGGGGGGGACAGAGGAGAAAAAGAAAAGAAGCGGCACATCAACTGGTCTAAAAAGGAGTCTATTTAAAGGTTAGAGTATACAAATGAGTTTTAAGGTGAGACTTAAATGCTTCTACTGAGATAGCATCTCAAACTGTTACCGGGAGTGCATTCCAGAGTACTGGAGCCCGAAAGGAAAACGCTCTATAGCCCGCAGACTTTTTTTGGGCTTTAGGAATCACTAATAAGCCAGAGTCCTTTGAACGCAGATTTCTTGCCGGGACATATGGTACAATACAATCGGCAAGATAGGATGAAGCTAGACAGTGTAGTAGAGATGCGCGGATAGGCAATTATATCATCCACCCGCCATCCACCCGAACCAACATTTTATCAGAACTGCAACCGCCCGCCACCCGCCCGTTTTTATATATCCGAAGCCGGCTACCTTTACCACTAAAAGTGCTATTTTGACCCGTGTTACAGAGTAGAGAAGGTAATGGGAGCCGTTAACGTTCTTGCAAATTTCCGACGGTGATCATTCAGATAACGGGAATAAGAGCGTACTGTGAAGCCGTTGCCTTAGACACCTTTAACAACATGTACGAACCGTTTACCAGTCCAGCAACATGCTGTATGCAGCTAACGCAATCACACGTACAAGATTGAAGGGCATACCGGGTTATACAGAGTACATCCTCACAGTAACATAACATAAACGCAACACAACAAATACCCAGAATAATTTGCATCCATTACACTTCTTGAATATACTTTACACCCCCGCGCCCCCAACCCCGCCCACCTTACCGAGGCACGAGGGGGGGGGGAGGTTGCTGCTAGTGGGGTGTATAATATAGTCAGGAAGTGTCATAAATGCAAAGGATTCTGGGTATTTGTTGTGTTGCGTTTATGTTGTGTTACTGTGAGAATGTTCTCCCGAAATGTGTTTGTCATTCTTGTTTGGTGTGGCTTCACAGCGTGGCGCATATTAGTAAGAGTGTTAAAATTGTTTATATCACAACCATTAGTGTACTCTGTATCACCCAGTATGCCTTGCAGTCGTGTGCGTGTGTCTGTAGAAGCCACACACAACATATTGCTGGACTTGCAAGTGCATTGTACATGTTGTAGATGACGTCAAAGGTAAAGGCTTCATAGCACGCCCTAATACTTATCAACTGGGTGACTGCCGCCAGGCATACTTGAGAATGTTTACGTCAACTAATGTCTTCTTCGCTTTGTGACACGGGTCCAAAATGGCTCTTTGAACGGTAAAAGTTACCGATCTCTGAACTATGTATATCATATATTTCCAAATGGTTTAACCGCCACCCGCCCGAATCTATTTAAAATCAATTTTTTCGTCATGTCACCTGCCCGACCCGCGGTTTAGCCGCGGACTCCGCGTATGAGACCGCAAACCGCGCATCTCTACCGTGTAGTATTTTATACGTAAGTAGTAAAACCTTAAAGTCACATCTTAAGTCCACAGGAAGCCAGTGCAGGTGAGCCAGTATAGGCGTAATATGATCAAACTTTCTTCTTCTTGTCAAAAGTCTAGCAGCTGCATTTTGTACCAACTGTAATCGTTTAATGCTAGACGTGGGGAGACCCGAAAATAATACGTTACAGTAATCGAGACGAGACGTAACAAACGCATGGGTAATGATCTCAGCGTCTTTAGTGGACAAAATGGAGCGAATTTTAGCTATATTACGGAGATGAAAGAAGGCCGTTTTATTAACGCTTTTAATGTGTGACTCTAAGCAGAGAGTTGGGTCGAAGATAATACCCAGATTCTTTACCGAGTCGCATTGTTTAATTGTTTGGTTGTCAAATGTTAAAGTTGTATTATTTAATAGAGGTCGGTGTCTAGCAGGACCCATAATCAGCATTTCCGTTTTTTTGGCGTTGAGTTGCAAAAAGTTAGCGGACATCTATTGTTTAATTTCATTAAGACAAGCCTCCAGCTGACTACAGTCCGGCGTGTTGGTCAGCTTTAGGGCATGTAGAGTTGGGTGTCATCAGCATAACAGTGAAAGCTAACACCGTATTTGTGTATGACATATCCCCTGGCCTAAAAGACTGCTGTCCACATACTTTTGTCCTTGTGACGTGTCCCTCCTCTGTTTTCCAGTCACATCGCAGCCATGCAGCCTCCCCTTGGAACCCCTCCTCTCCCCGTCTTATTTCTCGCTCTGCCTCCCTCCAGCGCGCTCACGCTTGCCGGCCTCCGATTGGCTGCTGCTTGCCTGATTCTTTATGAATTGAGCTGCGGCGCTCGGATGTGACTGGCTGGTTGCTAATCAACACAATGAGCTATCTCTCTTCCTCTCGCTTTCTCACACACTCTCACACCAACACACACACACACACACACACGCCAACTGACACGCTAACATGTGATTAGCCCACAGCTCACGTAAGCAAGGTGCAGTGATGCTCTCTCTCTCTCTCTCGCTCGCTCGCTCGATGTCTCTCTGTCTCCCTCACACACACACAGCATCACACTGGGGGGATGCAGGCGCCTCGGGGTGATGCTGTGACGCCTCCTTGCCTCACTCATACACACGCCTCCGTCTTTTCGTCTTTCCCTGCCCGCGTCGCCCCGTGTGTGTCGGTGGAATGCCACTGCTGTGATGTTTTGGGACAGGAAGAATAGTATGGGCAATTCCCAAAGGCGGCCCAAAGGGAGACACAGACCCAAATCGGCAACAGGTACTTTTGCATCTATCTGTGCTACATCTACATGTGCATATGTAGGTTTATACAGCCGGCCATCTTTCAGCGTGTCCAACTTTTACTCATCTGCTTTGCCATAGTAGCACGGTCCCCCCCACCCCCCGCATGAAGTGGGTCAGTCAGTCTTGCTGGAACATGCATGTGCGTGCATGCACATTGTGCGTCCGTGTGGTTTATCGGCTGCCGTGGGCTCGTCCTACATGCAGCAAGCTTTTTCGTGCACGCGAGTTTGGCCCGAGTGAAGCGAGCGAGATGCGGGAGGTGAAGGGCCTCATAAATCTGCACGATAAAAGATGAGGAAGGGCTGGACTGTGAAGAGGAAGAAGAGCAAGGAGGATGTGGCGTTGAAAAGCCATAACATAATCAGCAAAAAGGCACCTTTGACCTTGACTTGAACAGCACCTGAATGGCGTGTCTGTGGCGATACGTGAGAGCCGCCCGGCCAAATGCTTGAAAAGGTTGCCAGCGGTGGTACATGTGCAGCCACATTACGCAATAGGTCACGTTAGCGGGCCGACTCCGCAAACGGGCTTTTAATTTGAAATATGTCAACGTTCACCTGCAGACGCCGACGTGCTGGAGAGCAGGCTCATATATACTCTTGCTTACTGATGATGTCATTTTGGGTGCTGCAGGCGTGCAGCAAGGGCCCAACCAAAAAAAAAAAAAAAAAGCCACCAAGGAAGCTGAGACAGTGGCGTGTCCAGACTTTTCTTTCAGGGGTGGCACCTAGTCCTGCTGGGGTGGCACCCCCAAAAGCAGCTGTAGCTACTAGTTTACCACTGTTACCACCACCAAGTATGGAGTGAATCATCTTGTAAGACAACTGCTGACATTAAACAATATCGCAAAGCATTGAGCTATTACAGTATGTCAAACAATTTGCAACAGTAAATAAAAATACAGTATGTCAAGTTTCCTCTTTATCCATCCTTTAATGAAGTAAAAATGTAACACTCATAAACCTTTATTTAAATTTAAACCGACCAGGTCCTCATTCAAATCCACTCTTCACATTGTTGGCAATGAAATCATTTAAAAGATTACACAGTGGGCCTTTGATCAATCAAACTTTATTGCAGACTCCAACGTCCAAGTAGACAACCAATCACATCCAGTACATAAAACAAACAAAATACAGTACAAAAGGCATCATCACTTAATATAAAAACAGTGCTTGTGCATTTTCAGTAAAAGGCATATAATAAATAAATAAAAGCAGCAATAAAAAAAATTGATAAATAAAAATATATACATATATACACTTTAAAAATGCATCTACATATTCTACAAAAGGCACATGTACCAGTGTATCCATATATACGATTGGTACCTAACAGAACTACACCTAAGATTGGTTATCTGTGTAATATAATCTTTATAACTTTAAGAGTATTTGCATAACAAATACATTATCCGGACTAATTAGTACAACTAGAATCACGGTTGGAGTTTTTGAGTTTGTGTTTGTGTTTATTTGGAACCTTGCATGCATACAACATGATACATCACATTTTCCAGTTTCTATTCAACGTGTTCGAAAAGGAGTAGGAAGAAGCAGAGTTTATTTAGTCCCACCCAGCCAATATCCTTTACATAACAGTTGCTAAAGCTTTTGTTCACTTCTTGTTCTAAATGTATTCACAATATACTCCATAAGTAATACAAATATAAATAAATAAAGAATAATTAGTGAAGTAAGTTATATTTCATATGGTGAGATAAGTAAGATTATCTAGAAAATGAATGATGGATTAAATAAATTCAAAAAGTTTATCATGGTGCTTCTTCTTTGTACTTTGTCACCCCTTTAAGTTTGAAGAGTTTCTTGAAGTGGATCATATCAGTACATTATTTGATTTCTTTGCTTAATCCATTCCATAATTCAATTCCACATACTGATAAACTGAAGGTTGTAATTGTTGTATGTGCATACAAATGTTTTAAATTACATTTTTCTCTTAGGTTATAGTGTATTTCTCCTTTTGTTGAGAAGAATTGTTGTATATTCTTGGGTAGCAGATTACAGTTTGCTTAGTGCATAATTTTAGCTGTTTGCAAATTCACTATGTCGTTAAATTTCAGGATTTTGGATTCAATAAATAAAGGGTTTGTATGTTCTCTATAATCCAACATTATGTATCAGTCTAATTGATCTTTTTTGTAACACCATTAATGAATGAAGTGCACTTTTGTAGTTATTTACCCATATTTCTGCACAATAACTCAGATATGGTAACACTAGCGAGCAGTAGAGAATATGGAGTGATTTTTGTTCCAGAACATGTTTTGCTTTATTCATTATTGACGGTGGAATAACATAAGATGGTGGGACTGAAATGACGTTCAAAACAGTTGAATGTGCCTTTTCTTGTGTCGGCAGGCAAACACTTTAAACACACTTGTGTAAAAACATATATTGTAACTAAAATGACTTAGGTTTAGTGAAGGACTATGGACGTCTGGAACCTGGTTGCTCGTCATCGGTCATCATCAATCATAAAATAATGCCGAATAAGATTGTCCACCAATATGTGTGCCCTGGATAAGATATAAACGATAAAACATTGAATATTAAGAGTATGTGAACCATTCCTACCTTGTTTACTTCCCTGACAACCTCTTCAAAGTTTTGTAATTCAACAGAACTATTTAGCCATCCATTCATTTTTTTTATCGATGTGCCTCAAGCAACTAAAAGTGCGGGGAGTATTTTGCTTATTACCCAACAGGCTTACTAAATGGGTTAAATGGGTGTGTTTTTGAATTGTGTATCGTCAGGCCTGTAAGTTTCTTTTGGGTTTTGGTCAGGTTATGTTTAGTTTTTTGGACATTTAAGTTCTGTCTTGGCACTTCCTGGTTTGTTTTCGTCTCCATGCCAACTCATTAGTTTTCACCTGTCATGTCACGTCCCTGTCCTCAGCCTCACACCTGTTTTCACTAATTATCATAGCTACTTAAGTCACTCTTTTTTTGTCTTCATTCTGGGATCTTCACACTCGCACACACGCTACCCATGCTGCACCTCCTTCATGCCCTTGTCCATAGTTCCATGCCGTGTAAGTTTTTGTATTTATGCCATGTGCTAGATTTGTTTATAGTTTATTATTATTTATGCCAATCCAATTAAGTGTTTTTGTTTCATGTTTGTAGTTTGCAGCATTTATGCTAGTCTTTTGTTTGTTCATAGCCAAGTGTCTGTACCTCCTTGTGAGCGCCCTTAGTTTGTTTATTTTTTATTATAGTTTTAAATAAACAACCATGTACTCACGTCCACGCCTCGCTCGTGCTGATTCTCATCTGCGTCGAAGAAACAATCCACGTCCAAGCCATGTTGTGACAGTGTATGGTACATGGACGGACATTTTTTATAACGTCCATATAGTTCAGAGGGTAAGTTGTGTGTTTTTGTATCATAATATTTAATTTTTCAATCTTCTGTCTGTTTTTTGACTAATTGGACCATGAATTGAAAAGGTTGTCCAAATTAGTACCTATATAGTGAGTCTGTGCTAGATTCGATGCTGTAATGCACATTGTCAGTAATAATCAGTGTGGACTTCACCCTTCAAACAAACCAAACTACTGTCATGTCTTTGTGATCATGTTTTCTTTAGTTGTTAGATTTCTTCAAGACTCCATTAGTTCCTGTTTTTTCACTACATTATTTTGTTTCCATGCCAATCCATTAGTTTTCACCTGTCCCCATGTCACGCACTTGTTTTCAATTACCACAGTATAATTTAAGCCACAGTTGCCAGGTAGTCAGCCTGGCGACATCACCGTCTATCACCCTTGATCACCTTCTACAAACCCATGATTCCATGCCAATGATCCATGCCCCTTGTCTTGGTCACCGTAAGTTTTTTTCGTTATTCATGCCATAGTGCACGTTTTGTTCTATGACCATAGTTTTGCCTTAGTGCAAGTTTTGCTTTCATAGCCAAATTTCGTACCTCCATTGTGAGCACCTTTCGTTTATACTCTTTGTATATGTAATATTTTTGAGTTAAGATTAAATGATGTCTTTACCTTCATGCTTTGCCCGCTCCAACTTTTCTTTGCATTCCGGGAAAACAAACCCCCAAAGTCCACGCCTTGACAACTACAGTATCTTCTTACTCATGTTTAAAAAATAAACTTGGGACTATTAGCTGAATTAAGCAATTGTTTGGTGTACAACTTAGGGTTGTACAGTATACTGGTAT
Organism: Nerophis ophidion; assembly: GCF_033978795.1. Taxonomy (NCBI): domain Eukaryota; kingdom Metazoa; phylum Chordata; class Actinopteri; order Syngnathiformes; family Syngnathidae; genus Nerophis; species Nerophis ophidion. Next base: position 30,823,274 of record NC_084620.1, on the reverse strand, counting down.
TAGTATAGTACTGTGATACTAATGACTCATATTCGGTACTATACCGCCTCTGAAAAGTACCGGTCATACCAAAGACTATAAAAAAATGGGACCCTTTGCCTCCCTGCTTGGCACTCAGCATCAAGGGTTGGAATTTGGGGATAAATCACCATAAATGATTCCCGGGCGCGGCACCGCTGCTGCCCTCACCTCCCAGGGGGTGATCAAGGGGATGGGTCAAATGCAGAGGACAAATTTCACCACACTTAGTGTGTGACAATCATAGGTACTTTACTTTTAATAGCGTATCGAGTCGATACTACTATGATTACGTCAATATTTTTTGGGCATCACAACATCTTCTTTAATTTTTTTTAAATATATATTAGATTTATAAACTCAGGAAATATGTCCCTGGACACATGAGGACTTTGAATATGACCGATGTGGTCGATATCCAAATATGTGTATCCAAAATGAATGTAAAGCATCCAAACAACAGAAGAATAAATGTTTATTACATTTTAACAGAAGTGTAGAAAAAACATGTTAAAAGAGAAAGTAAGCAGATATTAACAGTAAATGAACAAGTAAATTAATAATTCATTTTCTACCACTTGTCCTTTCTAATTTTGACAAAATAATAGGATGGAAAATGACACAATATGTTACTGCATATGTCAGCAGCTATATTAAGAGCCTTTGTTTGCTTACTTACTAATAAAAGACAAGTAGTCTTGTACAGTGTGTTTACTATTTAATTTAAGGACAACCTTGCAATAACAAACATATGTTTAATGTACCGTAAGATATTTTGTTAAAATAAAGCCAATAATGCAATTTTTGTGGTCCCCTTTATTTAAAAAAGTACCAATAATTTTGGTCTCGGTACCAAAATATTGGTATCGGGACAACACTTGTGCCCCTTGATGGAGCCCGGTCTTAAGTGTACCACACTTTGAAAAACAGTGCTTCAAATTGTTCTGCCTCTAGGTGGTGTGGCACTTGGGGTGGCCTATCAGATTGTAGGGGTGGCACGTGCCAACCCAGGCCACCTCCTAGACACACCACTGAACAGGAAGAGTAGGGAACACGGGGTATAGAACAGGGGTCGGGAACCTTTTTGGCTGAGAGAGCCATGAAAGCCGAATATTTCAAAATGCATTTCCGTGAGAGCCATATCATATTTTTTACCACTGAATGCAACTAAATGCGTGCATTTTTAAGTAAGGGTAAAATTTTTTTTAGTATAATAGGTCTGTTATTCTTTTTAATAACATTGTTATTCTAAAGTCAACCTATAATAAATATAATACTTCTTACCATTAAGGCGACATCTTGAGCAGGTACGGTAGAAAACGGATGGTTGGATTAAAATGCATGAGAATGCTTTATAATTTGAATGTTAATTTTAACACTGTGATTACCAGCGGAATTATTCATTACTTATCGTGTTAAGCAATGTCCGCTAAGATTGATCTGAGAGCCAGATGCATTCATCAAAAGAGCCACATCTGGCTCTAGAGCCATAGGTTCCCTACCCCTGGTATAGAACAAAGAGACACACAAGAAAAGCGACAGAAAAGATAAAGAAGTTTTATAGCATAGAGGAGAGGCGACTCCGGTGGCTGTTGTCAAGGCAACCGTTCAGGTGTTGAAGCAGGTCAATTGGATGCATCGGCCCTACTGGCGGATAACAAGCGTGTTTGTGTGTCTGCTCATTTGTAAACAAGCCGTGCATGTGCCACATACTGATCCGACTTCCACGTTACTATTCTATTTGTCAATACTTAAAATTGGCCTTTTTTCAATTAATTGCTTTTTGCTGCCACTAGGAGGTATGTTTGCACATTCATGCTTGTAATATTAGAGGAGGGAGATCATTTAAATTTTGATCTCCGATGCAGAGAGTGGTAATTTTTTCTTGGACAAGGTCATTAAACTAATTTGTAATTTTGCCGTCAATTTTTTACATTGTGATTGAAATATTATAATTACGTCCTTTTATCACACACAATTGTTTGAGCAAAATAAAGTCAAACGTTCACAATAATTAAACGAAAGCAAAAACAAAAAAATGTATAACCCGTACCCAAGACCTCCAGTGCCCAGTAATTTATTATTTACAAAAACATAACAACAGTAAAAGTATTTGAAAATTAAAAACACAGTTATTTGTGAAAATAAGCATAGAAAAAATGGCAAGAAATAAACATATATACATCCCATCACCTATAGCAGTGGTTCTCAAATGGGGGTACGCGTACCCCTGGCGGTACTTGAAGGTATGCCAAGGGGTACGTAAGATTTTTTTTTTTAAATATTCTAAAAATATCAACAATTCAAAAATCCTTCATAAATATATTTATTGAATAATACTTCAACAAAATATGGATGTAAGTTCATAAACTGTGAA
>NC_084620.1:30800879-30815879 GCF_033978795.1 Nerophis ophidion | reverse complement strand
TGTTGTTTTCATATGTCATCTTAGTAACATCATGCACAAAAGTGCACTAATAGGTTGTTTTGAAATGTCTCTGACAATCTTGCATTTTCTGTTTTGAAATGACATGAATGTTTGTGCCACTGCTTAATAACTGTTTAATAAATACAGTTTTGGTAAATTGACCTATTTGTGGTTTCCCTCTCTGCATGAAAGTTTAAAATGAGAATATATTAATGCAATATGAACAAGAATGTTTTAAAGTAGCTACATAGAATCATCATACTGCTGTGATTATATGTATCAAGTGTTCATTCAAGGTTAAGGCAAAAATATTGAGATATATATCGTGTATCGTGATGTGGCTTAAAAATATAGAGATATTGATAAAAGGCCATATTGCCCAGCCCTAGTTTTATTACACTGTTCCACCACTTGTGACAGTATTGGCAATATCAACTAGTCTGAAGCTAAAGTTTCTTAAGCGCAAAAAATATGACTAAAGCTGTGAAGTGGAAAAGTTGAGCCTCTTTGTTAAGAACTCCTCCTTAGAATTATATTTGGCGGATAGATTTTTCTCTATGGTTGTTGGCACTAATTTAGTTAGTCTGTGGTGCCCCAGGGTTCAATTTTGTGGCCTATCCTTTTTACCCTGTTCATGCTTCTACTCTGCGATGTCATTGGGAATTTTAAAGGGATATCCTGACATATGTATGCAAATGACCTTCAGTTATATTTTTCATTTAACCCTGATAGGACACACGAAATGGCTTCGCTGAATAACCATGTGAAACACTTTGTGAGCTTTCTCTTTAAGAAGTGCTGCATGATTAAACTTATAAAGAATGTTTTGTTTTGGAAAATGTGAGTTTTGTCACAAATGATGACACATAGAGGCTGCCCAATCATTTCTTTACATACAAGTTTTTTTCTTTTTTTGGTCTAAACCAGGGGTCCCCAAATCTTTTGACTCCAGGGTCACATTGGGTTAAAGAAACGCGGCAGGGGACCGGGCTGTATATAAATGTACACATTCCGAGCGCGATTATGTCACGTTATCGATAGGAAAATGCATTTTTAGACAATATGATTTGCCTGAGCAGCTTGGAGACACAGAGAGTAACAATTGGTTGAAAATTGATTAGAAAAGACATATTGAAAAAAAAACAAACACACAAAAAAAAAAAAAAAAAAAAAATGTATTTAAAAAAAAAAAAAAAATTAACTTGGGACTTCCCACGGGCCACTGGTCCAAACCAGAGCAAAGCCTTAGCAAGCAACAATATTGCTCTGATCTACTAAAGTTTTGCATGTACTAAAACACGTACAAACTTGATTGCAAACGCAAAGCTGATCTACTAAACTCCCCCGCCACCGTGACCACCACTTCCCGAAGACAGCTGGCACTCCACTCGGCACTCCACTCGGCGACGGAAAGTTTCTGTGAGTATGGCTTCCTGCGCTTCGTGCACTTTACTCATGGATAGGTTGGCTTTGCTAGAGAGCCGTGTCCGCCAGTTAGAGCAGTGTAATTTCGTAACTTTAGATGTTGCGGACACATCTGCTAGCGTTAGCTGTAGCGAGCTAACTAGCCCAGCTTGTAGCAGCCCTAACCGGCCTACAAGCTACGGTGTACCGGTTGAGACGCATAATAGATTTAGCCCTTTAGCTAGTCCTACACCCCAGTCTACCGGGCACCACACTTTAGTCATTGGGGACTCCATCACCCGAAACATAAAGCTTAGCAAACCAGCCACAATTAAGTGTATTCCCGGGGGCAGAGCACCTGACATTGAAGCTAATCTTAGGGAGCTAACTCGCAACAGGTCTAGTAAACACGTACGGCAGGCTAACCGCACCACTAGTTATGCGAATATAGTAATACACGTTGGCTCCAATGACGTTAGGATGAGACAATCAGAGATTACAAAGAGAAACATAGCCAGGGCTTGTAATCTCGCCAGAAAGATGTCCAGGCATCGAGTAATTGTCTCTGGCCCCCTGCCTGGGAGAGGCAATGATGAGAGATATAGCAGATTAGTCTCTCTTAACAAGTGGCTGGATAGCTTCTGCAGACAACAGGGATTTACGTTTATTGATAATTGGCCCTCTTTCTGGGGCAAACCTGGCTTGCTGAGGAGAGACGGCCTTCACCCTAACCAGGAAGGCGCTATCCTCTTGTCTCGGAACATAGACTTCGCATTGAGCCACATTTGACTAACTGCACTAGAGCAAGCCCGGTCACAGGCAATTACAGAGCCTGCTAGCCTGGGTATGGAGTCAGTTAAGCTAGAACTAGCCAGCGCCAGGCTGGACGATCCCTGTACACATAGCAATTTTCGTAGAATAATACACAACTCACAAAATGTTTTTTCTACTGTGTCTATGACTACGTCAGAGTTAGACATGCGTTCTACTGAGGTGGCAAATAATGATGCGTTCAGTTTATCGCCGCGCCAAGTAGACAATCTGAAAATTCCCGTCATATCAATTCCTAGATATGGTCGTAATTATTTTAAGTACACTGCGCATAATAAACGCAACATTATTAATATTGCTACTATGGATAATTTTATCAACAACTCCTTAAAACAGCCCACTACCTATAATATGGGCTTTCTAAACATCAGATATTTGTCTCCCAAAACGTTATTAGTCAATGAGGTCATTAGAGACAACAACCTTAACGTCATCGGTCTTAGCGAAACCTGGCTTAAACCAGACGACTTTTTTGCGATAAATGAGGCATCCCCTCCTAACTATACGAATGCGCATATTGCCCGTCACCTCAAAAGGGGAGGGGGTGTCGCACTAATATACAACGAAAACTTTAACTTTAGTCCTAACTTAAATAATAAATATAAATCGTTTGAGGTGCTTTTTATGAAGTCTGCCACACCTCTGCCTCTGTGCCTGGCCGTTATCTACCGCCCCCAGGGCCCTATTCGGACTTTATTAGTGAATTCTCAGAGTTTGTTGCTGATCTAGTGACGCACGCCGATAATATAATTATAATGGGGGACTTTAATATCCATATGAATACACCATTGGACCCACCGTGCGTGGCGCTCCAGACTATAATTGATAGCTGTGGTCTTACACAAATAATAAATGAACCGACGCATCGCAGCGGTAATACAATAGACCTAGTGCTCGTCAGAGGTATCACCGTTTCCAAAGTTACGATACTCCCGTATACTAAAGTATTGTCCGATCATTACCTTATAAAATTCGAAGTTCATACGCATGTTCGTCAAACTAATAATAATAATAACTGCTATAGCAGCCGCAACATTAATGCTGCCACAACGACGACTCTTGCGGACCTACTGCCCTCGGTAATGGCACCGTTCCCAAAGTATGTGGGCTCTATTGATAACCTCACTAACAACTTTAACAACGCCCTGCGCAAAACCATTGATAGTATAGCACCGCTGAAGTTAAAAAAGGCTCCAAAAAGGCGTACGCCATGGTTTACTGAAGAAACTAGAGCTCAGAAATTATTATGTAGAAAGCTGGAACGCAAATGGCGCACGACTAAACTTGAGGTGCACCATCAAGCATGGAGTGATAGTTTAATAACTTATAAACGCATGCTTACCTTAGCTAAAACTAATTATTACTCAAATCTCATCCGCATTAATAAAAACGATCCAAAATTTTTGTTTAGTACAGTAGCATTGCTAACCCAACAAGGGACTCCTTCCAGTAGCTCCACCCATTCGGCAGATTACTTTATGATGTTCTTTAATAAGAAAATTGAACTTATTAGAAAGGAGATTAAAGACAATGCGTCCCAGCTACAACTGGGTTATAGTAACACAGATACGATTGTATATACGGCGGATACTGCAAATATCCAAAATAGTTTCTCTCGTTTTGATGAAATAACATTAGAAGAATTGTTACAACGTCTAAATGGAATAAAACAAACAACATGTTTACTTGACCCACTTCCTGGGAAACTTATCAAGGAGCTTTTTGTATTATTATGTCCATCAGTGCTAAATATTATAAACTTATCACTTTCCTCGGGCACTGTTCCCCTTGCATTCAAAAAAGCGGTTATTCATCCTCTCCTTAAAAGACCTAACCTCGATCCTGACCTCATGGTAAACTACCGACCGGTGTCTCACCTTCCCTTTATTTCGAAAATCCTCGAAAAAATTGTTGCAGAGCAGCTAAATGAACACTTAGCGTTTAACAATCTATGTGAAACCTTTCAATCCGGTTTCAGGGCATATCACTCGACTGAGACAGCCCTTGCAAAATTGACTAATGATCTATTGCTAACGATGGACTCTGATGCGTCATCTATGTTGCTGCTCCTCGATCTTAGCGCTGCTTTCGATACCGTCGATCATAATATTTTATTAGAGCGTATCAAAACACGAATTGGTATGTCAGACTCAGCCCTGTCTTGGTTTAACTCTTATCTTACTGATAGGATGCAGTGCGTCTCCCATAACAATGTGACCTCGGACTATGTTAAGGCAACGTGTGGAGTTCCCCAGGGTTCGGTCCTTGGCCCTGTACTCTTCAGCATCTACATGCTGCCGCTGGGTGACGTCATACGCAAATACGGTATTAGCTTTCACTGTTATGCTGATGACACCCAACTCTACATGCCCCTAAAGCTGACCAACACGCCGGACTGTAGTCAGTTGGAAGCGTGTCTTAATGAAATTAAACAATGGATGTCCGCTAACTTTTTGCAACTTAATGCCAAAAAAAACGGAAATGCTGATTATCGGTCCTGCTAGACACCGACCTCTATTTAATAATACAACTTTAACATTTGACAACCAAATAATAAAACAAGGTGACTCTGTAAAAAATCTGGGTATTATCTTCGACCCAAATCTCTCCTTTGAGTCACACATTAAAAGCGTTACTAAAACGGCCTTCTTTCATCTCCGTAATATCGCTAAAATTCGCTCCATTTTGTCCACTAAAGACGCCGAGATCATTATCCATGCGTTTGTTACGTCACGTCTCGATTACTGTAACGTATTATTTTCGGGTCTCCCCATGTCTAGCATTAAAAGATTACAGTTGGTACAAAATGCGGCTGCTAGACTTTTGACAAGAACAAGAAAGTTTGATCACATTACGCCTGTACTGGCTCACCTGCACTGGCTTCCTGTGCACTTAAGATGTGACTTTAAGGTTTTACTACTTACGTATAAAATACTACACGGTCTAGCTCCAGCCTATCTTGCCGATTGTATTGTACCGTATGTCCCGGCAAGAAATCTGCGTTCAAAAGACTCCGGCTTATTAGTGATTCATAGAGCCCAAAAAAAGTCTGCGGGCTATAGAGCGGTTTCCGTTCGGGCTCCAGTACTCTGGAATGCCCTCCCGGTAACAGTTCGAGATGCTACCTCAGTAGAAGCATTTAAGTCTCACCTTAAAACTCATTTGTATACTCTAGCCTTTAAATAGACCTCCTTTTTAGACCAGTTGATCTGCCGCTTCTTTTCTTTCTCCTATGTCCCCCCCTCCCTTGTGGAGGGGGTCCGGTCCGATGACCATGGATGAAGTACTGGCTGTCCAGAGTCGAGACACAGGATGGACCGCTCGTCGGGACCCAGGATGGACCGCTCGCCTGTATTGGTTGGGGACATCTCTACGCTGCTGATCCGCTTGAGATGGTTTCCTGTGGACGGGACTCTCGCTGCTGTCTTGGATCCGCTTGAACTGAACTCTCGCGGCTGTGTTGGAGCCACTATGGATTGAACTTTCACAGTATCATGTTAGACGCGCTCGACATCCATTGCTTTCGGGCCCCTAGAGAGGGGGGGTTGCCCACATCTGAGGTCCTCTCCAAGGTTTCTCATAGTCAGCATTGTCACTGGCGTCCCACTGGATGTGAATTCTCTCTGCCCACTGGGTGTGAGTTTTCCTTGCCCTTTTGTGGGTTCTTCCGAGGATGTTGTAGTCGTAATGATTTGTGCAGTCCTTTGAGACATTTGTGATTTGGGGCTATATAAATAAACATTGATTGATTGATTGATTGTGTACGGAGGAGCGCAATCCATTTATTGTGTGTGTCTTGATGAATACGCGGAATATTAACGGATCATCAGAACCATCCATCCATTTTCTACCGCTTCTTCCCTTTTGGGGTCACGGGGGGTGCTGGCGCCTATCTCAGCTACAATCAGGCGGAAGGCGGGGTACACCCTGGACAAGTCGCCACCTCATCGCAGGGCCAACACAGATAGACAGACAACATTCACACTCACATTCAAACACTAGGGCCAATTTAGTGTTGCCAATCAACCTATCCCCAGGTGCATGTCTTTGGAAGTGGTAGGAAGCCAGAGTACCCAGAGGGAACCCACGCATTCACGGGGAGAACATGCAAACGCCACACAGAAAGTTCCCGAGCCTGGATTTGAACCCAGGACTGCAGGAACTTCGTATTGTGAGGCAGACGCACTAACCCCTCTCCCACCGTGAAGCCCCATCAGAACCACAATCATCAGAATACTAAAAGGAAAAAAAGGCAAATTAAATTAATTGGTACACATACTGTGATCTAGCAAGGCTGAAATTGTTCTGCAGTCACTGTTTTGTGTCTTTATTTAGTGTGTCTGGAAAAGGTGTGTAGTCTAGCAGTTGCGCAAAAATGGCTGTGAGAAATGATGTGATCGCGCTGCAGCTCAGTCTTACGTATGCTTGTCAATATATATGGGCTGTCACAAAAAACATCTATTAGGCATATTGTCTATTCAGCAATATCATTTTCTAATTTTGGATTATTTAAGGGGCTGATTAAAAACATTTATTTGTGCATTTATTATGACTTTATATTTATATTATAATATATAGATTGCACAGGGGTTAGTACATGTGAGTCACAATACGAAGGTCCTGGGTTCGATCCTCAGGCTCAGGGTTTTTCTGTGTGGTGTTTGCATGTTCTCCCGAGACTGCGTGGGTTCCCTCTGGGTACGCCGGGTTCCTCTCACCTCCAAAGACATGCACCTGGGGATAGGTTGATTGGCAACACTAAATGGTTCCTAGTGTGTGAATGTGAGTGGGAATGTTGTCTGTCTATCTGTGTTGGCCCTGTTTTCAAGTGGCGACTTTCAAGGGTATACCCCGCCTTCTTCCCAAAGTCAGCTGGGATAGGGTCCAGCACCAAAGGGACAAGCAATAGAAAATGGATGGATGGATGGTACATTCAAGGGCACACTCGCAGTTAGTGCTAGCATCTTCTGTAAGTGCACATTTAGCATACTAAAAAGTGAGTTCTGTTGTCGATGCACTTCTAAAATGCTCATAAAACCCACACACATATACAGTATATATATATATATATATATATATATATATATATATATATATACTGCGATGAGGTGGCGACTTGTCCAGGGTGTACCCCGCCTTCCGCCCGGTTGTAGCTGAGATAGGCGCCAGCGCCCCCCGCGACCCCAAAAGGGAATAAGCGGTAGGAAATGGATGGATGGATATATATATATATATATATATATATATATATATATATATATATATATATATATATATATATATATATATATATATATATATATATATATATATATATATATATATACATATATGTATATATATATGTATATATATATATATATATATATATATATACATATATGTATATATATATGTATATATATATATATATGTTTGCTATATGCTTCAAATCATAGCAAAACGCCACAGGCCAGCACATAATAACATGATTGTGCAGTAAATGAGTGTCTCCTTGGTGACCGCCATGTATTACACGCAAAAACCTTATTTAAATAGGACGTCTGCACCAGTTGTCAATTGCACACGCAGTCTTAGCAGATCACACACAACAAGCCCACTAATAGCACACACACTTTTATAGTGCATCAAATTTGGATATTTGTAGATCAGGCACTTTATGCGTTTCGATGCTAACTTTAGAGGCCTACTGAAAAGAGATTTTATATAATCGGGGATAGCAGGTCTATTCTATGTGTCATACTTGATCATTTCGTGATATTGCCATATTTTTGCGGAAAGGATTTAGCAGAGAACATCCACGATAAAGTTCGCAATTTTTGGTGCTGATAAAAAAGCCTTGCCTTTACCGGAATTTGCAGACGACAACGTCACAAGGGTGAGGGCTCCTAAACGTCCTTACATTGTTTATAATGGGAGCCTCCAGCACGACAATTTCCCCATTAATTTGAGCGAGGATGAAAAATTTGTGGATGATGATATTGATAGCGAAGGACTAGGAAAAAAAAAATAATGAAGTTAAAAAAAAGGCGATTGCATTGGGACGGATTCAGATGTTTTTAGACACATTTACTAGGATAATTCTGGGAAATCCCTTATCTTTCTATTGTGTTGCTAGTGTTTTAGTGAGATTAAACAGTACCTGATAGTCGGAGGGGTGTGTCCACGGGTGTATTGAGGCCAGTGTCTGAGGGAAGTCACGGCAGATACAAGGACGGCGCAAACTTAAAAGATCTCCGGTAAGAGGCGACTTTTTAACACAATTTTCTCACCGAAACCAGCCGGTTGACAAGTGGTCGGGAACCATGTTCGCTTGACTGCTCTGATCCATACTAAAGCTTCACCTCCGGGAATTTTTTTTTTTTTTTCATTTTATTTTTATTGACATCCAGCATCAAACATTTCCATCTACTAAATCATATTCACATACATCACATAACCGTTGTCTGTCCTAAATGTCAAAAGTATTTTTGTTTGCCACCCACCCCCCCAAAAAAAGAAAAAGAAACAGAGATGAACAAAAACAAGGTAGTATCTACACATACATCAATTAAATCAGCAAAGAATAAATAATACATTGATAATAATAATGAACATAAATAAAATAAAATAAAATATATACAGATACTCATATGTATATATACACATATAGGGAGTAACCTTTTTTTTTTTTAAACAGTACACTAATTCCCAAGATTTAAGCCAGGCTTATGGGGCGTGACATAATTGACCCATTTGAGGCAAATTTCTCCAATTTACAATTAATAAAGGCAGTTATCTTCTCCATTGTATATATGTCCATTGTGGTTTCCATCCATTGCTTCAAAGTTGGGCTCTCCTGGGAGATCCATTTCCTAGTGATGGTCTTTTTACAAGCCACCAGTAGGATATTCATTAAGTATTTATCTTTCTTCAGCCAATCTTGAGGAGCAAGTCCAAAAAACCGAGTTTTAGTTTCAAGGGGTATTTCTCGTTTAAAAATATCCTGTAAAGCTTGGTGTATCTCTTTCCAATAGTCCTTTATGGTAGAGCAGTTCCAGAAAACATGGTAGTGGTTTACGTTTGAATTCCCACAATTTCTCCAGCAGGCAGGGGAGTTATCATAGTGAGACTTCTGAGAGGGTGTAATAAAAAATCTGATCAAACTTTTCCAGCCAAACTCCCTCCACTTGGGTAAGCTGGTACAAGTCCATTGATATTTCCATATTATTGTCCATTCTTCCTCCGATATAGTTATCCCTCCTTCCTTCTCCCATTTTGTTTTAATATATGAGGTTGAGTATAATTTCATATTCAACAAACACTTATACAAGCATGAAACAGTTTTATCAATAATTTCTGAATTGTAAGCTTTTGTAAACAATTCAATCCAACATATATTCGTCTTTGTAACGCTTTTCACCTTCATATTAACAAAATGACGCAACTGCAGATATCGATGAAAATCTTGGTTTTCTAATATATATGTCCCTTTCATAGTTTCAAAACTAAGCATTTTTTTATTTTCCATTACACTACATAAAGCTGTTATACCCTTAGATACCCAGTCCTTAAATCTTGAGTCTAATTGATTAGGTGCAAACTCTGTATCACAGGCACACCACTTAAGAACTGCAATATCACTCTTGGGTTTGTGTTCCTTTATGATCTTTTTCCACACTTTAAGAGTCCATTTCACCCATGGATTATCAATGTTATTTATGTGGGCTTGTAAATTGCTATCTGCCAGAATTGGTTGTATGGGGATGGAGGCCATTTCTTTTTCAATAATTTTCCATTGAGCAACATATGACGGGTTGCACCAGCATATCACTGCTCTCATCTGGGCTGCAAAATAATAATATCGGAGGCAAGGTAAACCCCATCCTCCTTTTTGTTTGATCAATTGTAAAGTTTTGAGACGAACTCTTGGCCTTTTACTTTGCCATATAAACCTTGATAGCATTTTGTCCCATTCATTGAATTGGTTTTGGTTAATCTCTATTGGAAGGGTTTGGAACAGGTATAGCAGTCTCGGCAGTACATTCATTTTAATGGAATCAATTCTAGAACTAAGGCTAAAAAAAGGAATTAAGTTCCACCTTGCTATATCATCTTTTATTTTTTTTATGTATGGGTAGATAATTGTATTCTGATAATTTTGTTAGATCTTTTGACAAACTAATGCCCAGATATTTAAAAGAGTCTGTTTGCCATTTCAGAGGGTAACTACTTCTAATTTCCCCTGGTGGGTTATAATTATATGAGAGTAGATGGGTTTTACCTATATTAATTTTATATCCTGATAATTGACCATACATTTCAAATGATTGCATTAAAATAGGGAGCGAGTATGTTGGGTGTCCAAGATAGACCAAAATGTCGTCTGCATAGCAGGCCAATTTATATTCTCTTCCTTTAATCCTAATTCACTTAATATCTTCGTTTTGTCTGATAGACTGAACTAATGGTTCCAGATACAATGCAAAGAGTAATGGTGACCATGCACATCCCTGTCTAGAACCCCTTTCTAGGGTAAAACTGTTTGATAAGTATCCATTGACTTTAATCCTAGCAGTAGGATTATTATATAATGCCTGTATAGTTTTAATGATTGTATCCTGAAAGCCAAATTTGTATACAACTCTGTAAAGAAAATTCCAATTGACCGAATCGAAGGCCTTTTCAGCATCCACACTTATAACAACTGCTTCGATGTTTTTTCTTTTTATATGATCCATAATATGTAGTGTCTTTCTTATATTGTCTTGTGTTTGGCGTTGATGTATGAAACCTGTTTGATCATTATGTATTAACATAGGTAAGAAATCTTCTAATCGTTTGGCCATAATGGAAGTAAATAGTTTATAATCTACATTGAGAACCGATATTGGCCTGTAAGATCCACATTCGATTCTATCCTTGCCTTCTTTTGGTATAGCTGAAATAATTGCCTCCCTCCAACTAGGTGGCGTTTGTGCCTTTTTTAAGACCCAATTCAATGTGGGGAGTAAGACAGGTATTAATTCATTTTTAAATTCCTTATACCACTTTGCCGTGTAACCGTCTGATCCTGGCGATTTACTTAATTTAAGCCTACTAATGGCAACTTTTAATTCATTTTCGGTTATATCTGCAGACATTGTTTTATTTTGTTTTTCATCTAAAATAGGTAAATTCAGGGAATTCAGGAAGCTGTCGGTTTTAGTTATGCTCCTACTAGAGACCTCAGAGTATAAAGTTTTATAAAAATGTTTGAAGGCTTCCCGAATTTCATTTGGTTTAGTTTTTATCCCTTTTGTTCTTGGATCCCTGATTTTATAAATTGTGTTTTCCGCTATCTTTTTTTAAAATTTCCAGGCCAATATTTTCATAGACTTAGAGCCACTTTTAAGAAGTCTAACTATCCTGATTGCAACAAACAACATTGTTTGTCTTATATGAACGTTTTTCCAAAAAAGCAGGTCGCTTATATTTAGAGTTGTGTCAGAGTTATTTTAATTGGGTTTTTTTTCCCAGTTTGACTCGATTTCAGGGGTATTTCTTGACGTTTTTTGGGGGTTTCGTTGTATAGTTGCCCTGTTGTTAAGGCCAATCTCATTAAAGACCTTTGAGGTGAACAGAGAGCAAGGGAAGTGTTGCAGGAGGAGGAAGAGAAGAACAGAAGGCAAAGGGGGAGGCACAACATCCTTCCTTGTTTTTTTCTTTTATTTCTTTCCCTCCTGTCCTTTCACTTAACCACCCCCCGCCCCCACCCCCCTATCGCCAGTAGAGTTTGCCCTCCTCCTCACGGCCACCTCCCTGCTGCTGTGCTCCCTTGCAAGTTAGTGTGCCTGTGCTACTTCTCGGGAATCGGACATGGAGCTCTTCTGGGCCAGACTGGGTAAGAAAGTGACAACCAGATGGATTGCATCGTGTAGCCATGATCGTGATGATGGAGGTCAACAACTTTCTCTGAGCTTGTTTTGATCATGCAGGAGCGCCCTGACACCATGTGACTCCTAATGATGTCATACTAACATTGCTAACAGTCACATATACTCATTAGTATGACATATTATGTGTATTGACGACTTTGCTGTAGAGTCACGATAGTTTGAGTTTGGGATGGAAATGTGATTTGTTTGGACTCCTTTTAAGTTTCGATTGTCGATTTGGAACATTTTGTGGGGGGAATTAGTTTTTGCCATTTTGCAGCACAAATCAATGGAATGTGAAACCACATAAAATATGAGGGTGTCCAAAATGGCAGCGTGCAAACAGTTGTACATCGCAAGGAGAAACACAAACTCAGATCAGTGTGTGTGTGTGTGTGTGTGTGTGTGTGCGTGTGTGTGTGTGTGTCATAAATCAGACTGCGACTCTGTGTTGTGGTTACAATGTTTTTGACACAGCAATATTCCTTGCATGCCACACACACCAACAGCCAGAACACAATTTTTTGTCCTTTTCACATCTAGGATGGAAAAATGAACCCACACACACACACACACACACACACACGCACACACACACACACACACACGCAAACACACACACACGCACACACACACACACACACACACTTGTATTTATTACCTTCTTGAGACTTCTGAAAAATGCCTCCCTCTTTAGGACCACCCTTTCTAGATATATAAAGACTATATATACATAATAATATATACATTCTATGAAAATATAAAAAAGCTTGTTGTAAAAAAAATAGTTGGAATTTCACAAGAAAAAGGTCACAATTTCACAAGAAAAAGTTGGAATTTTTGTAATATTATGATAAAAGTCGGAATTTTACTCAACGCAGGCAAAATTTTGCAAGAAAAACTAAACATTTGTGCAATATTATGATAAAAGTTGGAATTTTACTCAATAAAAGTCGCAATTTTACAAGAAAAGCTTAAAATGTTGGCAATTATATAAAAAGAGTCGTAATTTTACTCGACAAAAGTCACCATTTTATAAGAGAACAATAACATTTTGGCAATGTTAAATAATAATCAGAGTTTTACCTGGCCAAATTATGACAAAAGTCACAATACTCCAAAAATGTCACTATTTTACAAGAACAACAAACAATTGGCAATATTGTGATAAAAGTCTAAATTGTATATGACAAATGTCACCATTTTGCATTAAAAATAAATAATTTTACATAAAAAAGTGATACATTTTACGAGAAAATATTGCAATATTACAGAAAAGGAAAGAATATGACAAATTTTACCAAATTCTGTAAGGAAAAAGTCGACACATTGTGAGAAAAAGACTGCTTACAGTTCATTTAAAAAAATGTTTCTTTTTTTTTGTAATTGTTTTTTTAACATATGTTGGCCAGAGGGGGAGCACATATTTATTTTATTTTTGTTTTTAATTTTGGCCAAAGAGGGGGCCTTTCAATTTCTTACACACATTTGTTATTACATATATTGGCCAGAAGGGGAGGACTTCAAATTTTTACACACACTTGTTATTTCATATGTTGGCCAGAGGAGGAGCACTTTTAAAACCGACACTCTGTCAAGTTGAAAAAACCCTCCTTTTTGGGACCACCCCAATTTGATAGATTTCACCACCAGGGGCGCAAATGAGACATTCTCTATTAGATGCAATGGTTTCCCGTAATGGGACCATGATTTATGTCTTAACTTGTTCACCGGTCCTCATATGGAAGGTACTTTTCCTTGTTAATGTCTCAAGAAGGGTAGAAATACACTAACACACACACACACACGTACACACACACACAAACACACACACACACACACACACACACACACACACACACACACACACACAGTATGCGGCCAACACACCCATGCAGAATTTCACACACTTCCATACCATGCAGATTAGCATAGTGAGAGGAATCAGTTTGGAAAATTCAATTGATATGCAGATGAGTTGCTAAATTCGGCAGTGGCATGTGTCAGTCAAATGAACTCGTCCCGGCGCCTTGTGACAAGGTGATGGCTGGAGGAGTGATGCCAAAGAGCTTCAGACAGAGGTCAAACAGTATTTAATTGTCTTTATTTTTGTCCGGAATTGTGTAGTACTTAGTAAATTTTAAATGGGTTTTAATTGAGTTAACATTTTGGTTTATCTCCAATGGTGCTAAAAACAAAAATCTTAAAAACATATAATTATGAAGGTTTGAGTCCTCTGTTCATCAGGTGAAAACATCAAGTAACTAGTAGAAGAATATCTTCGACTACAGCGGACGGGCGCAAAGCACTCTGGTTAAAACTTTACCATACATGGATAATCTACTGACGTCACCGATGGGAACAACATCATGAATGGGGCAAATTCCAAATGGATTGTTTAGCAAAAGTATGAAGGAAGGCAAGATTTTTTTATAAATATCTCTGCCATGCCTACATTTCCAGGACTTACGCAGATCCCAAATACACAACAGCAGGTACCAATAGGCACTGATGGGCAGTAACAAGTTACATGTAGCAAAGCTTCGTACTTTACTACATTTCCCAGTAGCTTGGCGGTAGCTTAGCTACTTTTTGAACGGGTAACGATTCCTGTAGTTTAGCGACTTTGAGACCCATGTAGCTAGGTAGCTTACATCCAAGCGCCAAGCTACAAAAAGAGGAAAGGGACAGCGAATCCAGGCCAAAAGAATTATGGAGAAAATACAATGACCTCGATGAATGAGAACATCCATACCTACAGAGACAATGTAAGATGATTGGTTGGTGTTTGTATGAGTCACAATTGGCTAAGATTAAGGCAAAACATTACAGGCTGGTCAGTCAGAGGCAAGATAAGGCAGATCATCGA